>NW_026020859.1:0-599 GCF_019186545.1 Solanum stenotomum
TCATTTCAATAATGAGGTTTTCATGAAGACTCATATGAAGAAGAAGCTTAATGAGTCGGATCCGGATAAGTGGGTGGAAGAAAGAACTTAACGAACTTATGTAAGTTATTTGATTTAAAATTTCAAGAAAAGTAGTGCATATATATATATATTGATGTCAACTTTTATTTTTAATATGCAAAATGAGTACGAGCGACACGTGGTTGACATGGGCGATTTGGTCCATCTCACACTTGAAGAATCCACTAAAATTTGAATTGAAAAAGTGGTAGGGGCTCACATTGAAAGTTAAGAAGGGGGGTGAATTAAAAATTCCCTCAGTCGACTTCCTATATTGGTCAGTCGACTCACCTGCAAGTTAGTAATACAGATAAACAAAGATAATAAATGCAGTAAGTAAATGATGCCAATAGTTTTATACTGGTTCGGAACACCGGTGTGATGCCTACATCCAGTCCCCTTGGGTTTCAAGGGTTTCCTTAAGAGCTTGTTGAGAACTAGGGTGTTACAAAATGTTACAATTGAGAGCCCTGTCTGATATGCAAATTAGATCTTTTTCTTTGACACAACCTCTACTTGTATAACCTACACTTAGATGT
>NW_026020860.1:0-688 GCF_019186545.1 Solanum stenotomum
TTCAATTTTCGTGGGTTTTCAACTTAGAAGTATGGGGATCCTTATCCTTGATTATTCTTTCTTTCAAGGAATCCAATCATAAGGTTTTTAAGGTTTTTCAAATACACACAAAAATCTATTTCGATTCTAGCATGGGTTCTTGCATAAAAAGGTTTTAAATGATGATTTATATGGTTGTTAATGATTATTAATGGTTTTTTAGAAAGAAATTCCCATGAACTCATGTCTTCTCAAATTCTCTAAATTTGGCCTAAAGTGGGTGTATTGATTTTGTGTAATTGATGGACGATTATTGTGTAGATTGTTGTGGACTGTTCATATATGTATTTATCTATGTGGAATTGTTAAGAATTGTTAGTGAATTGAAGGATGTGGGATGTTAGGCTTGAATGGACAAAATTGTGAATTGGTCTTCATGTTGATTATTGGCTTATGCTTAGCTTAGCTTGTATAGTTGAATGTTGTTATTATCATTGTTATTGTATTGTTAATTGTTGGAATATGAGGATGATAAAGATAGTCATGGAAAGAGGGTAAGTTGATCAAACTTGATAAATATTGTATAATTGGCATGGAATTGAGTATTGTGGCTTATGGCCTTTGAAAAGGGTGGCAAGATGGCTTGATCTCCTAGAATTAATATAATTGTTATTGGTTGGCTTGATCCATCTTTGGTGGAGGTGGTTAT
>NW_026020861.1:0-383 GCF_019186545.1 Solanum stenotomum
TCCAAATCTTCAGTTCATTGATTTGAGGCATAATGATTTTCATGGTGAACTCAGCAGTAACTGGGGGAAATGCAAGAATTTGACTGATTTGCGGGTTGCTAGTAATAACATTAGTGGTAGTATACCACCAGAGATTGGAAACGTCAAAGGGCTTCTTGGACTTGATCTATCATCGAATCATTTGGTTGGGCATATTCCAAAGGAATTCGGAAAGTTGACCTCTTTAGTTAAATTATTTGTGCAAAATAACCATATTTCTGGCAATATACCTGAGGAACTTGGGTCACTGACACGGTTAGAGTCCCTTGATCTGTCAAATAATAGATTGAATGGGTCAATCCCAACATTTGTAGGCGATTACATGAACATGTTTCTCTTGAACC
>NW_026020862.1:0-754 GCF_019186545.1 Solanum stenotomum
GAAAAGGAGTAACTTAGATCTTAGGACGGCTGAGGCATAAGTTTAGTTTTAGAATGTTACGCTTATATCCTAAAAATTTCATAATTTGTAACTTATGTCATATTTATAAAACTTATTATAATAAAATCTTATACCTTAAAAGGTTCATAGCCTACAAATGATGTCATATAAGATATAATTTAGTTCATGTAAAACTTAATTTTGATAGAAGTATTCATTCAATTTCGGAACCTATAAAGTTATGTCTTAAGATCGAGTAATAGTTTATTCCTACAGAGTTTTTGTTGGTTTAAATGTGTCTTGCAAATTAGATACTACACAACTTGTATAGGGTAAAGCAAAAGTTTTCTGTCTTGTGAAATTTAGTCATATATAAGAGTATTTTGAGTTAATATCTCAAAAGATCACTCAACTTTGAGAATCTATCTAGCAAAGTCATTAAACTTTATTTTGTATCAATAAAATCACTAAATTTAGACATTTCTATCAATAAAATCACTCAATCAAATTTATTATTAAAAAAAAAATTGACATAGCAAAATAAATCACTCGTATATTTCTATATCATGTAAATACAAATTAATGAAATTAAAAACAATTTGGACAAACTTAATCACCGAAACAATTTTTTTTAATGATATTGTTGTATAATTTATGTCTTGATTTAATAAATAAATGATATTTTTTTCTTAGTGAAACATATTTTGGTATTATTGTAATACCATTATATTTAGTTTGCCTCCTCAATAAAAAA
>NW_026020863.1:0-634 GCF_019186545.1 Solanum stenotomum
GTTTTAGTTTCAGTTTTGCTAGAGTTAGATGGGGACATGTCCCAGCATCTCTAGTATGTTAGAGGCTTTTATTCATACATAGTTTTTCACTCCCCGAGGTTACATAGTTGATGTAACATGAGACCTAGGATCACGATTGACCCCAAGCTAACCTTGAATTGGCATATCATAAGCATATTAGATCAGCACCTTTAAAAGCCTAAACCTAAGAGATCTGAAATCCCTAAGAAACCCTAAACCATAAGATACACTAAACCCTAAACCTTAGGGAAACCCCAAGACATATGAAACACCAACAAACCGTAAAGCCTAAAAACGCCTTTAAAACCACTAAACTTAAAAGCACCCTTAAAATCCCTAACCTATAAAAACTCTAAATTTAAAATCCTAAGTCCTAAACCCAAATAAACCCTAAGCCGTAAGAACCCCTAAACAGTAAAATATCATAACAATCTTAAAAACCCCTTTTAAAATCCTAAACCTAAAAAATTCAACAAAAACTTAAGCCCTAAATCTAAAAAATTGAACAAAAACTTAAAGCCCTAAACCTTAAAAACCCTTAAATAAAAACTTAGACCTTATACCCAAAGAAATCGTAAACCCTTTCGCCTAAACCATAGGGCTAAACCATAAG
>NW_026020864.1:0-264 GCF_019186545.1 Solanum stenotomum
AGTAGCCCACCATATGTTTGATAAAATTTCATTTATAGAATTCTTATGAAATGGAAGGTCCAATGTACGTCCTATGAGTCGGATGATTATATAAGTATTGAAATGATGATGAAATGGATACATGTATATGATTTTCTCTATATAGTGTGTGAGTCGATCAAGCCTAGCTCGGGGGGTTGTAGGCCCGGGTAACCGTATCAAGGGGTTGGTACCTTGGTTGCCTAGTACGGGGGGTATAGGCCCGTATAACCGTATAGAGGGGTT
>NW_026020865.1:0-1315 GCF_019186545.1 Solanum stenotomum
TGAGATATAGACATATTACCCCTCCTATTATCATCTACCTCGAATCCTCAGTTTCAGTGCTACATCTGTACGTCAACACCATGTGGGTGTGGGAACTGATATGGTCATCCAATTTTGGTACTTTGACAAAAATTGAGGGAGAAATTTGAGAAAAATACAATGATTTCTATAATAAAAATAAAGCGTGAGGTGAAATTGAAGAAAATGGAATGTCTTTTATATAGAAATTTCTATGTCATTCCTTTTCCTTATATCTCCTTCTGGAATCCACCTATTGATCAATATTTTCTCCAGGAAATACCTTGTTAATTTTCCACATAGGATGTGTATGGTATGAAGGAAAATATTTTCCATGGAAAATGTTGTGTTGAAAAGTAAGTGAGGAGGAAACAATGAATTTGGAATGTCAACTTGTTTTCCCTTCTTCCATTAGGAAAGTCAGATTTCTCATTTTTAAGGAACTTGCTTTCTTATTAAGAAAGTCATGTTTCTCATTTTTAAAGAACTTGCTTTCTTACAGAAAATATTTTGGCAAAGTAACCAACCAAACATGAGACATATAACTCTAATTTTAGATATTTGAGGTTTATTAACCGAATCCTTGCACCCGTATCCTTAACTAAATCCATACCTCCGAAAAATTTGGATTAGGAAGGATTCAACCTCTAGACCCACTCACATATCGAACACCCACACTTGAATCCTATCAACTTAGTCTATAAGGCTACTGAAAAATTTAGATCATAAAGGATTCGACCTCTAGATCCACACCCATATCTAACACCCACACCCGAATCCTATCAACTTAGTTTATAAGCCTACTGAAAGCATCTATTAAAAAAAAAATAGTAATGGTTAGGGGTTCTCCTGGTCTAATTCCCTCAAACTTCCGAAAGAATCCTCATGGAGTACCATTCACTAGGATGGATACCTTAAATCAATCATATAATTTGCCGTAAGTGATGCATCATGAATTGTCTTCCTCCAACAAAGACATTCTAAGATTTGAGATAAGATTATCAGTTACCAATTTCATCCTACCAGCTAAAACCTTGTATATTATTTTATACACTCCCTACAAGACTAATGGGCTTGAATTCTTTTATTCACCTTCATTCTTCTTGGGATGAGCACGATGAAAGAAGAGGTGAAACTCTTCTCAAAAGTCCATGCGTGATAGAAGTGGTTAGTGGTCTAAATATTACATGCCATGTCACTAACAATTACCTAGTAATGAAGAGCATCATAGTGATGTGATCTGCATTTCTACCTCCTCTTCACTTTTCTCCAACAACAACATACCCAGTGAAATCCC
>NW_026020866.1:0-7097 GCF_019186545.1 Solanum stenotomum
ATTTAAGGCATATAAATAATCAAGGGGTCATTTGGTAGCTAGATAAAAAATAAGTTATATATGCATGAATTTTTTATACCTCATATGATATTTGGTAAGTAGATAGGAAAATAAATTATTTATGTATAAAATTAATACGACATTTGATTGATAATTTTAAAATTTGCATAAATAATACATGTATAAGTTATATCACGAGAGTTTATGTATTATTTTATGTAGGAACAAAATCATAAAATATTAAATAATTAATACATATATAACCAATTCATGCATATATAACTAATATATAGAAATAAAAGAGTACTCATAATTAACCTGTACGTACATTACTAATACCTACCGATTACCACTCAGCTAATCACTACACTTAATCTTTAGGCCTATCAGTACACATGCATATCACGTCTCCTAGCTCCCACACATTATTTATTGACCACCTCAGACAGGTCCTCAGATTGATGGTGAAGTTAAGGGGATGCCAAAATTTTCTTTGTTATTAATAGGGTACAACAAGTAAGGGTCCAATGGGTTGTCCGAATTTTATTTGACGAAAATTATATTATTTATATATGATTAAAATTATTTATTATTTGATATTTTGAATTCTTTTGATTTCTTTGTTTAATGCTTCATATTTGATTTTTTTTTAATGTGGTTCGGTCAATCGACCTACGTTCACAAAGGAGATGAGCAATCCACTATATATATATATATATGAGAGTACAAAATATAGAGAGAAATAACAACAATACTCACTCGGAATACATGGAGGTTGTTATCACTTGTATCCCACAAATTCTCCCCCTACCCAAAACTCTCAAAGCCTACATTGTGAATGTTGATTAAGTTAGAAGGAATGAACATCTATTTATAAAGTCCCAAACTTTTTCCTACAATCCTAAACCTTTTCATAAAAGGAAAACCTAATTATGGTAAAAAACCAAGACAATTAATATCCAACAAATCACCTCTCTCCTATCTCGCTCGCCTCTCTGTTATCTCGCTTGCCTCTCTTCTCTCTCCCCCGCCTCTCTGTTATCTCACTCGCCTATCTCCCTATGTATTTGTATTGCATAATGTATTTGATACCAAAGATACATGTATCTAGTATCCTTGATATACATGCATATGGCTTGAAATTTGGTACAAAATTATTAATTAGTATGACAATATATAATTACTTCAAACTATAAAGTGGATTAATATTTATGGTAGAAATATCTGTGTAATTAGAGATTTTTTTCAAAATTAAAACAATAATAATAAGAATCGCCAATAATAATCAATTAAGTACTTCCTCTATTTCAATTACATTACACGTGAAATGTTTCAGGATAACTCCGTAAATTTGACTGGAAATTTTATTAATTACTCTTTTAACGTCCAAAAATGCCAAGAATTATAAACGATGCTTTATACAGCTACTACTGTATTTTGTCCAAAAATAAATATTAAATTTCTATATTTGAATTAACTGATGCCACATAAATAAAACGAGAGGGCAAAAAATAATATATATATTAACAATCTGTTGAGAATAACATATTAACAATAAAACAAGCGAGCAAGACAAAATTTTCTGGTTCGAAGAAGTTTCCTTTATTGTGTTTGTATATGCATGCAGATCCAATACTTTCCCCTATTTTATAGTTTTTCTTTTAATCTATATAATAATATTAATTGGCTATGCTTTATTGTAGTTCTTATTANTACATAGAGATTGTTAGGGGCACATACCTGATGCGGAAGACATCATCACAGAGATAAGCGGAAGCATTAGTCGTAAATTGGTTTCTACCTCCTTGCTCTAACTTTATGTTACCACAACTGTCAGCGATGAAATTATTGTAGAGAATATGTGGTAACCCTAATGGGTGGAGGGAGGACCGATTTATAGAGGTTATGACTTAATCTGGTACGTCCATCAAGTAACCAATGTACGGACGAGATCTATTTCTTATTAAATATTATTTATGGTATTACTTGGGTTACAAGTAAACTTGGGCCAGAAGTAAGAAATCATTAATAATAATTCTTACAATTTAGACTTTCCAAAATATTATGGATGGATATGATTTATACATGTATACGAAAAGTTAAAAGGAGATCCTCTTTTGTTTTTGACGGACATGGTTAAAAGACGCGTTACAATTCAATTTGTCTAATTCTTACTCTAAATTTAATTTTTTTTATTTGTCGCTTTATAATTTGTTTAAGTATCTAATTAACTTTTTTTACTCTACATTATGAGTATATACAACATATTATATAAGAAAATAAAAAAAAATATTTTGATAAAAAATTTCATGAGTTAATTTGATTTACATATCAATCTACATTTTAGATGGATTAAATTGGACGAGTCAAAAAGGATTTGAGTTAAAAATTATGCAGATCATATTTTTATGGACTAATTTTGTTATCACTATTTGTCACGATCCAACCCACCGGGCCATGCAGGGACCCACTCTAACACCTAAGTAGGAGAACCCTCATATCCCAAAAGTTAAAACATGCAGAAAGTTTACGAAATACGAAATTAAATGAGAAACACCAATCCTTTTTAAATAAAATCTCTTGAAATAATTACTAGTTAGCACTTGTAAAGTAAATAACACCCCCAAGAATCTAGTCTAAACATGTACAGGAGCTACTAAGAGTACAATTTGGACAATATAATAAACGACACAGCTCCCACCATGAGGAAGGAAGGATAGAAGTTGTTGGAGATTGTCTTCGTCTTCACCTAATGAAACGTCGCCAATCCTGCATCCAGACTATGTCGAAGACATAGCAAGAGTAGTATCAGTACAAAACACGCGTACTGGTCGGCATCATCGACCAACCCGACGCCCACCATATAATATAAGAAATCAACTAATAAGATCATGAAATAAACACTTGCTTCTCCACCTTTACCCCTTTCCTGAAATACCTCCAATATTCACTAGTATTCTGACTATTAACATCTTTCTCCCTCAACCTACCTACCAGGTACTTGATCATAGCCTAACCATTCTAACATGTAGAGAATTTTCCCCAAATACAACCACAATCATTTCAACTAACTGTTCACGTCACACCCCTACTTCCTCGTCACATTACCCAATCGTAGTCACATAATACATTACATCAAGCTCCCTTATCACTAAGGTGAAATCCACCTAAGCATATTTCATCACACGCGTTATCTCTATTTCTCGCCATTACAGCACACAGACAATATTACTATCTATTACTCGCCTCTTAAACATTTATCCCTTCCACTACACCCAGCAAGTCCAACATGTATAAGTCAGTAATCAAAATAATCATATGTATAACGAACATATACTATATCATCCACATTTACGAACAACGATCAGTTTCACAATTTATATCACATCATTGGTCCTCTCATAGAACCTAAACCCAAACAGTTAGTTATACCGGAACGTGGCAACTAATCCTATAGTTATGCCGAAACGTGACAACCGATCCAATAGTTATGCCAGAACGTGGCAACCGATCCAATAGTTATGCCAGAACGTGGCAACGGATCCAAGTTAGTTATGCTGGAACGTGGCAATCGATCCAAGTTAGTTATGCCGAAACGTGGCAACCGATCCATTCAACACATCACAATCACAAACACAAGTATATCCTCAAGATCATACATTTAAGTCATGATTTTATGTCAATGATAATTCACCCATCTTATTCACAAGTGTGATCAACAATGCAAGGTTATCAACATACACTAATTTTTCATACTTAGCCCTAGTTTATCATCTAAGGCTTCTTTCTAGGTTTAATCACAATTCATCATAAATCTTCAATCAATCACTCCAATTTGTGGTCTCACATATGTTCATAATTTTATTCCCAATTATGATTTCATATTCTTATTCTTGCAAACAATTCTATCCAAGATAGCAATTCTAGAAGCCCTAACAAGACATCAATTTCTCTTCACAAGGCATAAACCCAATTACTTTGATTCTAGGAATTACCCATGGAATTCACTCGGTGCACAATGGTCTACACATAAACCCTACCATTGATTTACATCTATTACATGGTGAGCACAGATTTAAACTACTCAATTCATAAAACCTTGCCTACCTGGGTGCCAAGCAGTTGCACGGAGTTTTGACTTTGATTTCGGTTTTCCGGACTTCGCGATGGTAGATTTGTCCAAGAATCCGCAAGATTTCACCATCCTCACGCTAGAAATCTCCTTCTCCTTCCTTCCCAAGCTTAGAGAAGTTTTTCGGAGGTTTTTAGGGTGTTTTACGACTTATTTAGGTATTTAAGAACATGGAGAAAATAGGATTTCTGGTAATTTACGCTCTGCCTCGCCTATCCCGCTATGGCGCCAACTTATCCCGCCCTGGCGCCGCCGCCCTAGCGGCATCATGCCCGCTGTGGTGGGACAGTGGCCCAGAATTCCCCGATTTTTTTTCTCCTAATTAACGACGGTTCGGTCGTTACACTATTCGATATTCTATCAGTTCAATTAAAAAAAGTAATATTTTTCTATTTTTAGAAATAATTTCATTTTAAGTTTTTTATTTTTATTTTAGTTGCAAGTTTCTATAGTTATAAAATCTCCTAAATTTAAACAGGTTATATGGGTCATATTTTTATGGACTAATTTTGTTATCCCTATTTTATATTCTATCAATTTTTAATATTTAAAAATAATTCCATTCTATATAGCTTTTATCCCTTGAGACTTCTTCAATACCTAACACTGAAATATGTACGAGAAACTTAAGAGTTTTTGTCCATAATAATAATCATCCAATTTGAAATTGTTAAATGCAACCATTTTTGGGAAGTTTCCTTTTTTGTATTATTATCTTCTTCTATTTATTTTTTTTTATAATATTAAGCCACGTAGTGATTCAATAATTATTAATGTTTGACAAAGTTATCAAAGATTGCTCTAGAGACAGGATCAAAACCAATCTATTCATGCAAATTAAATGAAAGAGACATTTATACTTTTGTGTTGCAATATACAAAACACAACTACTTGTAAATTTTAGTTCATGTTTTTTAATGTTTTCTTGGGGAGTTATAAATATTACTCCATTCGTTTTATTTTATTTGATATACTGATACGATTTGATTTGGTATAAAATTTAAATTTAAAGAAAGAAGATTTTTGATATTTATCATTTAAAATAAATTTTAAATATTTATATGACTATAAATCATTTTTAAAAAATAAAAGTTACATTACTTTTGATTACAAAAATATTTTTTTTTTGGAGATAAATTAAATAAAAGAATATATCACATAAATTAAAATAAAAAAGTTTCGTTTTAATCAAAGAAAAATAATATTCACACTATAATTTCATACCATATCGTGTATATATCCTTGCAATTGAATAAAGTAGTAGTAGGTACTTCAAGTCTTTTGAATCGACATCATTAATTTTATTGATTAAAAGTAACAAGTACAAGTAATTATTTTTAAAAAGCAGCGAACAAATAAAAGTGAACGAAAAGAATATACTCCTTACTTTTAACTATTTCATTATGCAGATCCCGACTGAAAAGGTTGAGGAATCCAATAGTACGACATACTTTTAGATTAATTAAAGAAAAAATTTATATAATTATACAGACATTTCTATCATATTTACTGATTTTCTCTTTAGTTTAAAATAATTATATATTGTCTCACTAATTAATAATTTTTATATTACATTTCAAGTAAGATACACTTAAATACATATATTTCTACCACTAGATATACTCTAAAATACAAATATAGAGAGATGACGAAAGAGAGTAATAAAGAGGCGAGTAAGAGAGGAGAGAGGCAAGCGAATTAAGATGGAGGCGAGTGAGAGATTTCCCAGATACATGCATATGAATTACACTAGATACATGTATCTGGGATATGAGATACATTCTGAATTACAGATACATACATAGAAAGAGGCAAACAAGAGAGTCAATGTACGCCAAATACATATGATCACTTGAATATATTATATCCACTTGAATACAATATATCTGAAGATCAAAATTTGATACAAATAATAATTTCAAAAATTCATAATAGACATATAATTAAATCCTTAACTAATTGAAATTTATGTTGTTTGCCCTTAAATTAAACCCTCTTGAACTTGTAAAATAAACTATTCCAACTAGATAAGGATATGCATACTATATGTAGGAAGTCAGTAGCAGTATCCCTGTGTAATAATTAAATTTATTATTTTTAAAAACCTCAGTATTTTTCTAACTATAAAAATGATAGTGACTATGTATCTACTAATGTGGATGTAATTGGGAGACCACATATAATATGTAGTAGTAGTAAGTCTAAGGAAAATGGAAAATATTTGGTGAAAAGTGAACATTGTGCTTATATGAACCAACCCAAGATAGCACTTTTATAATGTCACCCTCCTCCCAAAATACTTGGGACAATCACTTAAAATCTCTTCATAAATTTTAGGGAAAAAAGTTTGAAAAATATTTTAATTTTGGCCAAAATTGTTGTTACGATACCAAATTTTATGAAAGACCTTTTACCCCTGCACTATTTAATAGTGTATTTTAAAAGTATATATGTGCCAACGTGGATACATTATTATTTATAATTATGAAATATTTATGATATCCACGTGGGCACATATATACTTTCAAAATACACTATTAAATAGTGCAGGGGGTAAAAAGTTTTTTCCAAAGTTCGGTATCGTAACAACAATTTCGGCCAAAATTCAAATATATTTCAGACCTTTTTCCGTAAATTTTATTTAGATACTTTACTTACGTTTTGTTTTAATTAAATATCTGAACATATAATAAAACAGTTCTATTAAATATTTTTAACTTAAAATTTGAAAAAGTTTTTATGGGAATTCTCAAATGTTCATTACATATATAATTTAATCATGTTACATATGCCATCTTTTTTTATTACATAAATCAACATCAATTTAAATCGACCTTAATTTACAGATTATTCAGTCTAATGCACATAGTTAAAGCAAATACCATACTTTGAGTGAAATTAACTTATTTACATAATATTCCCTTGAGAAAACACGTCAAAAAAAATTAAAATTTTGAGTCAACAA
>NW_026020867.1:0-293 GCF_019186545.1 Solanum stenotomum
GACCTTAAAATGTTAAACACAAATCCTAGGAAAATTAAACCCTAAACCTTAGGGATAAACCCCCAACCCTAAGCTTTATGAAACTCTAAAAAGCCCTAAACTCTAAGAGATCCTAAATCCTAATATAACCTAACCCCTAAAAACCTTTAAAACCCTAAAACTAAAAATCCTGAAAACAAACCTTAAAAACCCTAAAAAAAAATTCTTTAATCTAAAACCCCAAGTCCTAAACCCTTAGTGCTCATATAACGTAAAAACAATAATAATCCTAAAAAATCTTTAACAATCCTAGA
>NW_026020868.1:0-558 GCF_019186545.1 Solanum stenotomum
GAAGGTCGGGGATGGAGGTGCTGGTCGATATGGAGGCGGCGCCGGTCGGAATGGAGGCGGCGCCGGTCGGGATGGAGGCGCGCGACCTCCTGCTGCTGGGCGTGACTTCCTCTGCAGCTGCCGCGACGTCCTCTGCTGCTGCGAAGGTGGGTGGCTGCGGTCGGGGATGGCGGCGTGGCGCCGGTCGGGGATCGTGGCGTGGCGCCGGTCGGGGATGGGTGGGGATCGGCGCCGATGGGGGTGGGTCGGGGGTGGGTCTGGAGTGGGGAGTGAAAGTGGACTTTAGGTTTTGAGAGTTGGTGTTTAGCAGTAAGACTTATATTGTCATTCTTTTTTTAAAAGAATTCTTTAATTTATCGACCACGGGATGTCGATATTTTTTAAAATAATTATCTATATTTAAAAATATTTAATAAATATTGGCATCATGAAGTCGATATTATTTAAATAAAATAATAATTTAAATATACCGACTTCTTTAGGTTGGTATTTATTAATTTATTTTAATATAAATTCACCTATTGAGGTTGATTTTATATATATATATATATATAATTT
>NW_026020869.1:0-623 GCF_019186545.1 Solanum stenotomum
CAGAGTGAAAACTTACAATTTTTGATGCAGAGTGAAATATTTAAAAGACAAGTCCAATATTGTAATGTGGTTGCAGATGGATGATCAATATTCACCTAATTTAATTAGAAAGTGCATATGTGAGACTTGAGTTTTTTAAAAATTGGCTTGTTTCAGAAGAGGAAAAATGGCATACCTTTGCGTCTTATGCACAAGTTGAATTAATATTGGGAAATGGTGTTGTGCCGGTGGCTGATATAATTAGAGAAATCTCCAGAGGTTGTGTTGATTGGTAATTTTTTAGACGTTGGGCAGTTGCAGGGGAAACTTGGCGTCTTTCCAGTGAAAGCGTGGAGTCTGTCCAGGAAAAGTGGTGACTATTCGTAGGCAAGGTGTTTGTTGCGGGAGGGATGTGTAGTTAGGTTTTTTTTTTTTAATTTAAGGGTATTTGCGTAATCTTTTTAAGTTTTATGTGAGGGGTATTTGCGTAATCTTTTTAAGTTTTAAGTGAGGGGTATTTACGTAATTTAACATTGCTCTTTTGGAGTTCATGCTTTTAATGTAGTATAGACTAGTTCTCGACATGTGCTTTGCACGCGTATATTACACGTTTAAGTTATTATTTAAGTTATTAAAAAAAGGTA
>NW_026020870.1:0-2072 GCF_019186545.1 Solanum stenotomum
AATATGTATATAATTAGTATATTTTTACAAATATTCGAAAATCGTCTCAAAAGATTTTAATTTTACTTAAATAGTTGGTTAATTGGTTTAGTTAGTTAATACTTATATTTTTGAGTTATTAATTTATAATTAAATTAATTATTTTATTTTGTTAAGATGAAGAAATTCATTAATTAATTGATCTTATTTAATATCTAGCCGAATTCTCTAAAATTAACTCAGTATCTCTACATTCTAAACTTTCAATGGCTACGATTGCAAGCCTAACCAATTTTTATTTGGCCCAATTTCGTTCATTCCAATTGAATCCCGGCAGCCCATTAACAAAACAATTGAGCAGCCCACTCCATAATACCAAAGAAACCCATTACAATCCCTTTCTTCTTCACGCGAAGAAGGTGACCCGAATCGCGAAAATCCATCTCCGTACAAGGACCGTTGTTGAATTTTCCAATGTTGCATCTCCTTCGTCCTTCACCAAGGAATCGGACGACTCTCCTCTCTTTCCCGTTACAATTCCAGCTTTCAATCAATTCGAATTTATTCAGTCCTCCTATATAAACCTCCTCTTTGCCTGGGAGAAAGATGTAGACTTTGGAGAGGCAGAAAATATACAGAGAAGGATATAGATTTAGATATCCAAAAGTTAGGAGCTGAAGCTTTAGGAGTCTGCTGGTTTGGAAATCGATTTCTAGAGTTCGCTGCAGGTAACAACCTTATCCTCATCTCGTTTTGGTTGCTTTTCTTCGTTGCTGGGTTGAATAATGGTGTTATCTTCTCTAAATACTAGATTTTATTCCTGTTACCAGGTTCGGAATTTGTTAAGCACTTTGAATGCTCTTGCTTCTCCAGTGGGCTGCCTGCTTTGTTTTCTGCTAGTGTTATCTGTATTTTTTTTTAGATAAGACTACTTCTCTCAAGTTTTCTTGATGTTTGGAAGTTGGTGTAATGCTTTCATGTCTTTACTTTGCCTTGTTGAAATAACTCTACTGGTTGTTCGATTTAAGCATCTGGTTGTTGAAATAACTCTACTGGTTGTTCGATTTAAGCATCTGGTTGTTGAAATTTGCTTTGAAGAATGCATCTTGGGAAATTTAAAACCTCAGCTTCATCATTTGGGATCATCTCGTAGTATGAAATTGTTAGCTCACTTTATATGTTGCTAGGATTCATTCATTCATTCATTTATTCATTCTGGTTAGCTGATTATTTTGTCATGAATGCGTAAAGAGATTCTTGTTAGATTTTTGGTTATCTCTCAACGTTTTTCATGATTTTTTTGTGGAAGTGGCAGATTCGAGTTTGGAGTTTATTGTTTGCTCGCCATCTGTATACTTTCTTCAAGATTTTCTTAACAGAGTTCGAAATATTTGCTCTTGGTAAGTTTTCTTCCTTTCAAAAAATTCCAGAAGTAAGTATTCTAGGTCAGATTTTTGAGCTTGTTTACATAATGGGTGTTTCATGATTTTTTATTTAGAGTATTTGTGTATTGTGGCTGTAATTTAATTAGCCTCATATGTTACTCATTTCAGGCAACAAAATCTAGATTAGATAATATATATATGTTGCTATAGTTAATTTTTTCTATATTAAGTTCAATTTAGTCCATCTTAATATTCTTTTTTTCTTCTTCGTTGTTCTTTCTGTTTTAAGTTCAGTATTTGGTTTACCATCAAATTAAGTGAAACTTGATATATGTTAGAAAGTCATTATGACCTAATCATTGTCTTTTTTTATTGCTTTATGACTTTCTTGGTATCATTTGCAACCCTGTTAGTTAGTATTTTCAGTCGACAATTATACAACTTGCGCAACTTTCATTTTGTACTTCTAATAGTGTGAAGATGAGCTATACCAAAATAAAGTCCACAAAAGAGGATGAAAATCTAACAAAAAATTAACACAATTTAGGAGGAGGGGATGAGAACATAAAATTAAGTCAACTTTGATTCAATCGATAACTATAGTTAGCCAGTCTAGTGACTGCAATAGACAACTAGTACCACAAGCAATTAGCTTGAGCATCTCTAGGGAAGAAGACACCCCAAAACTTGTCCTCGGATGCATCTATT
>NW_026020871.1:0-628 GCF_019186545.1 Solanum stenotomum
CTGGAGAAGTAAAAGTAAATAAACAATGTATGATTTCATTCAATGTTGGTAGGTATGAAGATGAAATTCTTTGTGATGTAGTTCCAATGCAAGCATGTCATGTTTTACTTGGCCGACCTTGGCAGTATGATAGGGATACTACTCATCATGGGAGAAAGAATAGGTATAGTCTTCTGCATAATGGTAAGAAGTATACTCTTGCACCATTATCTCCTTCTCAAGTGTTTGGAGATCAAAAACGATTGAGGGAAACTATGGGAAAACAAAAGGGAGAGGTAAAAAGTGAGCTTGAGGGAAAAGAAAAAGGCCAAGAGATAGAAAAAAAGAGAGATGGCCGAGAGAAAGAGAGAGAGGGCAGCGATCTAAGTAAAGAGGGTGTGAGTAAAAAAATAAAATGTTTTGGTGAGAGGAAAGAGGCTAAGGAAAAGAAAAATGAGAGCCTTTATATAAAAGCCAAAGAGTGTTTGAATGCTAGGAGAGAGGGGCTGCCCATAATACTACTTACTTACAAAGAAGTATTGATTAATTTTGAACAACTAACTCCTTCTTTGCCAAATAGTGTTTCTTCTCTTTTGCAGAATTTTGAAGACGTTTTTCCTTATGACACTCCAAAGGGATTGCCACCTTT
>NW_026020872.1:0-511 GCF_019186545.1 Solanum stenotomum
CTTGGATTAAATATAAGAGATTATTTTTTAAAAAAATCAAGGCGAATAGCCGTATATTTATTCAAATAAATAAATTGTACAATACAAATATTAGAAAGAGACAAAGAGTACATAATCTAGGTATTGAATATTAATTATTGTACTAACAATTGAAACTTTTTTTAAAATCTTTTCGTAACCTTTGTATCATTTCAAAAGAAGCATTTTTTGGAACTTGTATTTGTCGTTCTTCTTCCATTGCTTCCATGCCATCATCACTATTATCACCAAATATTTCATCTATTTCGTTTTCTATTTGGCTATTTAATTGTGGTAATCCGGTATTGACCCAATCTCGAAACAACACCGATATTTCCAAACTATCCTTTGCTAATGAATATCGATGATCTCCAATCATAAATCTCGCCGCACTAAAGGCTTGCTCCGAAGCAACTGATGATGCTTGAATCGCTAGCACATCTCGAACAATCCTAGCAAGAGTCAAAAATTGATTTTCACGATTCTTCCACCC
>NW_026020873.1:0-1404 GCF_019186545.1 Solanum stenotomum
ATAGATGTTTTACTAATTTTGAGAAAGAGTTAGATGAGGAAGTAGAAATAAATGAGGAAGATGATGAGACCCCTACCCCTACTAGTCCGGCTACCGAATTACCGGAACAAGATGAAGTCCCCTCTTTACCTACTTTTTCAAAGACCGTTGTACGTGTTAAAAGATCTTTAGTATGGAAATTTTTGGTACAAAATGAGGAAAAAACTACTGTTACTTGCACGAAATGTAAATTGATCATGAAACATGTAACTACGGGTACACAAGGGGAAACGGGACGACTAAGAACACATTTGAGAAAGTGTAATAAAGAATTTTCTCGCCTAGATGATATAGAAAGGGCTAATAGAAATGGAATACCCATACCTGAAAATTTTATGGGAGTTGGAGGTTCTAATATGGTTCAAAGTGTATTAAATATGACTAACCCGGCTAGCCGAAGCACACACCGCACATATAGTAAGGAAAAAGATCGTAGAGAATTAGCTAAAATGGTTTTTGTTTGCCTTTTTTATTTCCTTCACATCCTGATTTTATTCAGTATATTCGGGAATTGTATAACCCAGATTATGAAGGTATTCCAAGAAGTACAATTAAAAGTGATCTTTTTAAATATAAAAAAGAATATTGTCATTTTCTTCGTTGTTTATTTGTTTATTATGATGGTAGATTATCTATTACTTCTGATATGGGACGTAGTCCTAATGGTAATGATTATTTTACAACTACTATCCATTGGATTGACCATGAATGGAACATGCAAAAACGAATATTAGGATATAAATATGTTGAAGAAGCTAAAATCGGTTCTTATATAGCAACAAAAATAAGCTCTAGTTTACAATTTTATGGAATATGTGATAAAATAATGAGTGTCACTTTAGATAATGTTTCTAATAATTTAAAAGCAATTGATTATTTAAAATGTGGACTTTGTCCAATTGATAATGATTCTTTTCATATTAAGTGTGCCGCACATGTGTATAATTTGATAGTAAAAGATGGTATTTCTCAATTTGGAATTTCTTGTGAAAAAATTAGACTTGCTTGTAATTGGATTTTTAAAGCTAAAATAAAAGCTAGAATTACAGAATTTAAAAATCGTTGTAAAATATGTGAACTTGAATATAGAAAAGTTCCAAAGAAGTATGCACTAGATGAAATTCTTTATTTGAAATGCTTCAAGTTGCTTATATTTATCAAGAGCCGGTATAATTAGTTTTTAATTCTCATAATGCGGACCCGAATTTGAGAATTGGCTATGAAGATTGGGAAAATACAAAAGAACTTATTGAATTTTTAAGTGTTTTTTATAAAGCAACANACAAATGCTGCTTCTGGTCAATATTATCCAACTATTTCTTCTGTTTTAGTAAATGTTTGTGCTATTTCATCTGAATTTGCAAA
>NW_026020874.1:0-302 GCF_019186545.1 Solanum stenotomum
GAGTTTTAATTTTTGGAATTATTGCAGAAAAAAATGCAGAAAAATCAGCCAAAATTCCAAAACTTCAAATCCTCATCTCTCTCTCATCTCTCAACCGATTTGGGTGATCCAAAAGGCAAAGTTGTGAGATTTTTCGAGGACAACGTGTTGGTGAGCTCCGATAGTGATTTGGAGTCCCCGTTTGAGGTAAATTTCGAAAAATACCTGCTGCCAGACCTCTTTTTGTAAGCTTGATTTTGGAAATTTTTGAGACTTGTTTTCTTAGCCATTTTAAATCCGATTTTGGTGATTTTTGAGGCTAT
>NW_026020875.1:0-3875 GCF_019186545.1 Solanum stenotomum
TATGACCCTTTTCTACCCATGGTGGCTTCATGGTTTATGGAGGTTGTGAGTTGTCTAAACTCTCCCCCATATCGGTGCTCAATACTACTCCCAAAAATATACTAGCTCTTATGTTTTAAAAATATACTTCTTTCTGCTGGTTTGAGATAATTGCTCAAAACTTAGCTCAAAGGCTATCTTGGAAATCCCAGTTTCCTCTCTTGCTTCATTTAGAAAGAGCTTACTCTTTTTTGAAAACTAGCCCGAAAGCTCTTTGGAAATCTCACTTTCCGTTCTTATTTAAATGTGAAAACATTTATAAACTTTTTTTGGGAATACTTAGTCCCCATGTACTTTTGAAGAAAAAAACTTCAAACTTTACTCTTTACTCTTTACTGAACTCAAAACTTAAGTCTTAAAACAAAGTTAAAACGTTTGTAAAAGACTTCTTAAAATATGGTTCATACCGAATTATGGACATGAACTACTCAATGCAAGGTTTTCAATAACCATAGATAGAACTCAAATACTTGGAACTCAAGAACTTCAATAATACTACTCATTTCAACAATGCTCAACTCAGAGTTCATACGGAATTATGAACATGAACTACTCAACTCAATGACTCAAAGATACCTCTCATCTCAAGACTGTTCGACTTATAATGTTCATACGAAATTATGGGCATGAACAATTCAACTCAAGGACTTCATGGATAACATGTAATAGTCCCATGATTAGAAATATAATCTCAAAGGGGTTAGAAACTCAATACTTAAAAGGCTTAGAACTTGAAGACACCACTTTTCTAAAGGATGCTCAACTTACGACGTGCATGCAGGGTTTATGGGCATGAACGACTCGACTCAAGGGTCAAAATATCAATAAGGAATTCATGTACAACTCTTCTCATTCTCATACTTACTTTCTCAAAAATTAACTCTAATCGATGATGGATCTCAAAGGATTCAAAATTGAACTCAGAGGCTTCCTTGAACTCTACTCTTAACTCTCTCTTGAATTTGAATTATGAATTCAAGAGTTATGATTCATGATATGAAGGATCTCAATAACAATATAGCTATTCGATAATTAGGAATAGAACTTTTAAAAGAAACATGAATTCAAGAACTCAAAATCAATTTATCTCAAGAATACTCAAATCTAGAGAAAGTATCCTAGATTACTCTTTTTCTGATCTGAAAGTAGATGTAGGGCGTGAGGACGAACTAGTCCAACACTATGATAGCCTTACATACCTAGAAGAACAAGATTCTTGAAGAATCTTTAAGAATCTTGAAGAAGAACTTGATTAGAAGCCTTGAAACCCTAGCTTGAAGGTAAACTCAAGAAGACCTTTCTTGAGATTCTCGAGTTAGTTTCTTAAAATCTCTATAGCAAAAATTTATGATTTTCATGAGTGAAGATGAAAATCTGATTGTTTTGAGCTTTTTAATTAGTCAAGAAATTCGTTGATGGTTTTCTTGGAGGTAAAAAGACAAAAACGATTATTTTCAATATTTTCCCGTCGGCTAATTCGTAACAGCACTGTATAGGTTACTAAAATAGTCATAACTTTTTACTCAGATATTGGATTGACATGAAACTGGTGGGGTTGGAAAGTAGATTCAATTACCTTTAATTGGATAGGTTATGTCTCATGTAACTCTTAATATTCTAAGAGATATGGTCGTTTAAAGTTGACCCAAGTAGAATCTTACATCAAAACTTAATGAAACTTCAAGAACACTTGTCAAGAACTCATCAAGAACTTAAATCCTTAAATTTCAAGAACGAAATTACGCTGAATAAATCATGATTGGACTGTGGGTGAAAGAAACCAACACTATGGAAGCTTACATACCTCTTAGGGATTAACCCATGGCGAAAATCCGCAACAAAACGCAAGACTCTCGACGAACGCTTTGATCCTCTCCTCTTTTCTCCTCTTTTCTCTTCTTCTTTTCTCTTCTTGAACTCTCAACTAAAACCCTAGGCGTAAACTAGAATTATAAAACTGAACCTAATCAGATTAGACCTCTAAAATATTACTAAAAACGAATCAAATCTGCTTGGATAAGGAAAAGACCAAAATACCCCTCTAAAACCCGGTTTTGACTTTCCTTAACTAGACAACCTAACTTCAACAGGCCATATCTCACTCATCCGACCTCGAAACTTAGCAAACTCGGCGGCGTTGGAAAGATAATTCAAATATCTTCCCTACGGTATATGGTAGTACACCTAAATCATCCTGAGCTATGAGTTATGGTCGTTTGAAGTCGACCCAAAACTCATACTTAGCTTAACTTGCAAAATTTCAGATTTTGCTATTTCCAATTTAATTCATTTTGGAACTCAAGGTGCTACATCTAATGACCTTAACACTTAAGAAATTTTTAATTCCTTCCAAAAATCTCACTCACTACGAAGAAAGGTTCGGGTCTTAGTTCGAAAATTTTCTGGGGTGTTACATGAAGGAAGTATGATCACATATAAGGCAAAAAATATAAAAATACAACTATGAAATAAGATATTAACTATAGAAGAAATATATAACTTTGAATTGACTACAAAAGATATGCTATTAGGAATGCCATTTTTAGAAAAAGTCTACCCACATATAATAACAAAAACACATTGGTGGTTCACAACACCGTGTAAACAAAAAATAGGAGCAAAAAGAGTAAATAACAAAAAACGAAAAACAACAAAATGGATAAAAGGAAGTGAAAAAATTACACAAAAATTAGAAAATATAAAAGAGGAAGACCCCAAGATAGAATTAATTATATTCTCTATAGATAAAGTAAAAATAATTCAAGATAAGTTAGAATTATTATATAGTGAAGATCCTTTACAAGGATGGGAAAAACATAAAACAAAAATAAAAATTGAGCTAATTGATAATAATAGNATATAAATGAATTACTAGAAAAAGGATATATACAAGAAAGCAATAGTAAGCACACAAGCCCGACATTTATCGTAAATAAACATAGTGAACAAAAACGAGGAAAAAGCAGAATGATTATTGATTATAGAAATTTAAATGCAAAAACTAAAACATATAATTAGCCGATACCAAATAAAATACTAAAGATAAGACAAATACAATGATATAATTATTTTAGCAAATTTGATTGTAAATCAGGATTTTATCACTTGAAACTAGAAGAAGAATCTAAAAAACTAACAACATTCACTGTACCACAAGAATTCTATGAATGGAATATATTACCATTTGAATATAAAAATGCACCAGGTAGATATCAACACCTTTAAACAATTAGAAAATTGTGTAGTATATATTGATGATATATTACTATATTCTAAAACCCAAGATGAACACATAAGATTATTAGAAAAATTCATATATTTCATAGAATATTCGGGCATAAGCTTAAGTAAAAAGAAAGCAGATATAATGAAAAATCAAATAGAATTTCTAGGAATACAGATAGATAAAAATAGAATAAAAATGCAAACACATATAGTACAAAAAATAATTAACTCAAATGAACAACTAGACACAAAAAAGAAATTACAATCATTCTTAGGACTAGTAAATCAAGTAAGAGAATACATACCAAAATTAGCAGAGAATCTAAAACCATTACAACAAAAATTAAAGAAAGACATAGAATACCAGTTTGATAAAAAGGATCAAACACAAATACAAAAAGTAAAATTATTATGTAAGAACCTACCTAAACTATATTTTCCGGATGAAAATAAAAAATTTACTTATATAGTAGAATCAGATGCCAGTGAAAAAAGTTATGGAGGAGTATTAAATACAGATTACCTATCACGACAAAACTACTCAGACTGAGACTGAGGAAGAAGATAAAATTGAAACGATACTCAAAGTCATTACTACACTTTGTACAAAA
>NW_026020876.1:0-722 GCF_019186545.1 Solanum stenotomum
AGATTTCCTTAAATTTTAATAATTTTCCTTATGGAACAAGGTTTTCTTTCTCTATAAATAGGAGACTCATTTACCCAAATCATATCACAATATTATTAAGAATAGAATCTCAATAATTCTCTCTAATTTTTCTTCTCGTTCTCTTAATTTATAATAAAAATAACCAACTTAATATTTTAGTTTCAAGTTTCAATAGACATGAGGAATTATTATAATAGAGTACCAAAAAAAAGTTCGACTGCTCTAAGACAACCAAATAAAGAAACAACGGTAGATCAATTAGAGATGTTGTCAGATAGCATGGCTAAGCAAGAGGCCTTTGTATATTGTTCAAAAAATATGCGGAACTAATTTCATATATTCCTGAATATCATATATATGATTGAATAAATTTATGTTAGTTATTATATATGTATTAGAATTATTTGAATCATGATTTCTAATTTATTAGCACACTGAAAACAGGGAGAAAACTTCTATATTATGCCATCCTAATGTTGAAACCGGTAGGTGAGGAAGCCGTTTAGGGGAGTAAACAAAGTTGATGCGCTGATAAGAAGGAAGTATCCGCTAAAGTACGATGCTAGTAGTGACAGGAAAACATGATAAAGATAATCTAGTTCATAATGATCTAATATGAATTTAATAAATTATGAATATGATAGGAAGGAATAATTTGAAATAAAAATCTTCATGATAAAGAACATGACTACTTACGTTCA
>NW_026020877.1:0-549 GCF_019186545.1 Solanum stenotomum
TTCTCCTTCATGTTGCCAATTCTAAACCTTCTTAACTTCAAAGGTTCTTTTCCCAAACACTTGGGGTCATAAACCCCTCAACATACAGTGGATTCCACTAAAAAACACAACCAAATCCTGTCCCAAATCAGCAAGAACTTCAACAACACAACCAACAACTTCAACAACCAAAATAGATCTTTTCTTGAAATTAAAAACGAGTTGGTGTGTGGGGGTATGAACCAACCAACACTAAGGATCATAAAATCCCTCAATATACAATAGATGTCAGCTCAAGAACACAACCAAATCATGTCCCACAACCAACAATAACTTCCACAACACAACTAACAACATCAACAACAACTAACAACTTCAACAACTTCAACAACAAATCCAATCTTTTCTCAAATCATAAAATGAGCTTGGTGTGTAGGGGAAAGGATCAATCCACACTAAAGAACTCACATACCTTGATAGGGATCACCCCCGACGAAATTCCACGACGGAAACTTGTTGATCACCTCTTTCTCCTCTTCTTATCCTCTTCTTCTCTTCTTCACTCTCAAG
>NW_026020878.1:0-222 GCF_019186545.1 Solanum stenotomum
TCTTTGCTATTAAGATCTTTATTCTTCAAAAAAGAATTATTTTATGAGTTAGGGTTATCTTTGAAATCATGATATTTATATTGAAATTGGTACACAGGTTTAGTGTATAAGAGGGATTAAACAATAGAAAATTTCCTCTACTCATTTTTTTTATTTATGTTGTTATTGAATGTTCGGCACTTTAGCAGTTATAGTGTTATAGCATTATTATCTATACATATT
>NW_026020879.1:0-572 GCF_019186545.1 Solanum stenotomum
GTTTCCCATGAACAAATCTTCATCAACCTTAGCAGGAGTGTATGTTGCAAAGGCTTCTTTCGCAGAGCAAATATGTCGAGTGGCACCTGAGTCGAGAAACCACTCCTTGGGATTTCCAACTAAGTTGCACTCTGAGATCATTGCACACAAGTCATCTGCATCTTCCATCTCTTCCAAGATGTTTGCTTGGCTTTTGCCTTTGCCTTTGTCTTTGTCCTTTCTTGGAGCACGACAGTCAGAAGACTTGTGACCAGCCTTACCACAATTGTAACAGTTTCCCTTGAACTTTTTCTTGGCATGTTCTGACTTCTGTCCGTTGGACTTCTTTCTCTTCTTGTCTTTTGTAGGAGCTTCTTCAACAATATTAACTCCAATTACTGTCGAACTCTTACGAGACTTCTTTTCGGCGGTTTTGTTATCTTCCTCAATCTTGAGCCGAATCACAAGATCTTCAAGCTTCATTTCCTTACGTTTGTGCTTTAAATAATTCTTGAAGTCATTCCACGAAGGAGGTAACTTCTCTATCATTGCAGCCACTTGAAACGCTTAATTTACTACCATATCTTCAGCAA
>NW_026020880.1:0-547 GCF_019186545.1 Solanum stenotomum
AGATATTACTATATAAGAAGAGTGAATAAAGATCCTCTTTTCCGTTGACACGTGGCAAAAAAAAAGAAAAAAAAAGGGTTGAACTGGACCCCAGCAAAAAGCTACAAATGAATAAATTGGCTGAATTAAATGGGGGTATTTTTGGTATTTACTAGCTTTTGCTCCTTAAAACTTTTGTATGTTAATGCTTTATAATTGTACCTTTTCTTCTTTAGACAAAAAAAACCATCCAACATCTCCATAATGACACATATATCCATCAAATCTACTACTCTTTAATTAATTAAAGTGGGACCCACTACCTTTCTCATGGCGGCTGACCAATAGTTGTGTTTTTCTTTATTTTAATTATCATGTGTCACCATTTTTCCTATATTACATATTTTAAAAATAAAAAATAAAGTAGTGTATATAAATAATTAACAATTTAGTATGCTTAAAAATAGTAAAAACTACATAAAAAGTACTACATATTATATTACAATAATTAACAATTAATTGACACTTTAAATTCTATCGATGCTATATAAATAACGATAAAAAAGGC
>NW_026020881.1:0-13715 GCF_019186545.1 Solanum stenotomum
CAAAAATGTACTAAATATGATGGCTAGCGTAAATCATCAACATAAGCATAAGATAGACATTAGTCAACATAAGACATATACCATAATCATAAGAGACATCAACATAAGTCATAAGCATATTCAATGCACATAAATCAACATACTAAAAAGAGGAACATTTGTCAAGTAACTTCAACTTGTTCTTACTCATTACATAGGTCATCACCTCTAGTTATATATGTCAAGGAAAGAAACTCAATTAACAATCCAAGCTAAGCTATCATCATACAATCAATCTCATTTATAAACATACTTACAATACCTCCTTGAAGTAAAGCTTGTTTCATCATAACTATGCTACTTGGATTTAGGGACTTGTCCCTCTTTAGTCATTCTTACTATTCATGGAAGAGTATCTCTCTACTAGTCCAAGACACATCGTTACTCATGAATGGTTACGATTCACGAATTCAAGGCTACCAAGGAAAAACACCTTACTATGCTAGACCAAGCTATCATGGAAAACATACTCTCATGCAAGCCCAAGCTAATTAAGGAAGGGTACGATTGCTCAATCCAAGCTATCATGAAATGATGTGGCCTCACCAAGTCAAGCTACCATGCAAAGCACTTTATTGTGCTTAGTTTAAGCTACTATTGGAAGGGTATGATTTCTCAACCCAAGGCTATCCATGAGATCTACTAACTCAAGCTACAATGAAGGGATCACATATCAATACTTCAAGCTATCATAGTTCATACATGCTTTTATTCATTTTAGGTGAGAAAACCTTTCAACCTAGAATCATTCTATGTGAGAAAACCTTTCACATTAATATTCATTTGTGCTCATGAGAATGTCCTTTCAAGCAACACAGCATCAATATCATAATCATTGACACTTTACTCTCAAAGTGTTCATAAAGCATTTGCATAGATTCTATAAGACATGCATAATCTAATACATTCATAATATAGGCCATGCGGGTAAATCCTTGCAAAACAATATTATCTAATATTCATCAATCCTATAAGCTTCACTCTGAAAACCCTAGCATTCATAGTTCATCATATTAGCTTTACTCTCAAGCCCTAGCATTCATAGTTCATCATCTTAGCTTTACTCTCAAGCCCTAGCAATCAACAATCCTAACTACAAGTCTTACTCTCAAAAAATTACTTCTTATAATCATCACATATGACTATATCTCAAGACATTCTAATCACATGCTTCATTCTTAAGCTATTCTAATCATATATCATCATATAGGCTCAATCTCAAGCACTACTAATCATGATTCATCATATATACTTCAATCTAATTGAATTCATGCCTACATGATCTACTTTCAAGCAATTCATATATATATGCTTCAAGTTCAAGTAATCTATCATGTATTTCATCAATCCTAGAAGATTACATCTAAATCCTCAATTTCCCCTTTCATGAAATAAAACCCACATTCATCAATTCTAGGTTGGAAACAAGGGTTAGGCATGGGTACATGTAAATTCATCCTATATGTAACACTTCGGAAACTAGTACGCTAAATTAGAGCTTGACATTAGGGTTAGAGCCATGAAATGTACCTCCTCGTACCTTAAAATAAATGTTTTCGTGTTAGAACATCAAGGTTCAAACCCCAAGGACCAACCATGGGTCCTTGAGGAGTGAACCAAAAAGATGCCTGGGCAGTGACCCACGAGGGGCCACTCAATCCCCATAGGCCCCCATGCCTCATGGGTGAGGGGACGTAGGTCGAGCATGTAGCATCAGGTTCCAGAACCCCAACCCACACTTCACCAGCTTGGGTAGTGGGTCCAACCACGATCCGTCTGTGAGGATGTCATATCGGTTTTGCTTATCGTTTATCGGTTTGTAGACTAGCTAAATCGTTAAGAACCATTAAGTTATCGGTTAATCGATTATCGGCTAATCGGTTATCAACCCTTATCGGTTTGGTTATCGGGTTAACTGTTAACATATCACACAATTTTTTAAAATAAAAAATCACATGGAGAATTGAAGACGATCTAACTAAACTAAACTCCATGTAATTATTTACTGCAGATTGCAATTTGCAGCCAAAAAAATGGAAGCACGAAACAGAGGCAAAACATTTTCTAAGAAGCCAGATGGTGTTGGATTGAAGTGGAAAGGAAGAAAAGTGTATTTGCTGCAGAAATATGAAAGCAAAAGAAAGCACAGAAAAAAGTTAGAGATGAAGCTAGCATAAAATCCTTGAAAAAAATAACAATGCATAAATTGGTAAACCAGCCTCGGTAGCAATATGTTAGCACTAGGGCCAACCAGAATCGACAATGTTAATTCAATGGCTTGGGTGCAACCAGATGTGATATAAACAACATCTGCACATAACTTTTATAGGAGCTCACGCGTCAAATAATCTCCAATCGCCCCGTTCGATCAAAATATATGCAACAACAAATTAAAAGAAAGTAACCAACTAGTAAAACATCGAGGGTACATTTAAGCTAATAGATGGTCTCCTGGAGAAGCTTATAGAAGGTCTCCACCATAAAATGAGCTCTTAAAATATCAGTTTTTCAGCTGAAGAGACCTAAATATTCATACCCTTTTACATTACACTTTTACTTCTCAATTTCAATGGAAACACCGCGGTTACGAAACTACAAAAGGAATATGCCATATTTAACAAAACACGACCAAAATAATGTCTTTCAATTGACAATCATCCATAATTCCCTCGGCATAAATGCAATATAATAATAAGACACAAGACAAATATGAACATCTACTGAAAATAGCCTACAAGTTAGCATGTAATTATAAATAACCAGCAGACCTAATACATGTTTTAGTGTATACTAATTACTATCTACGAATTGAGAGAAGGTACAATAACTACCTCTTATCTATTAGATGAGATGTCCCTTTCACCTGTATCTTTATCCTCCTTCTTCTCCTCCTCGTTCAACACAGTAGCAATACCCGTAAGGCCTAGCCGTCACACAACTCTCAACACAACACAACACCCGTAAGGCCTAGCCGACAACAACACTTATATAATTACAACTAAACAGTGAATAATCAACACCAAACACATAGCAGTCAGCACAGCAGCAAGTCAACAACTCGTAGTCTCATATCCTCACATAATATCACAATTCAATCACTTAATAGTTAATACCCAACATGCCAACAGTCAACACAAGTATACAATGTCACAACAATAATAGGCCAACCGCCAACAGCCACAACAGTCAACACTCAACACAACAACACTTAGATAAACTTTTCAACACAAATATGAAATATCATAATAATTGCAGAAGTCTGCAAGCCTGCAACATTGCAGAAGTCATTGCCAGTCTACCACAGCCCACTCAGGCACAAACAAAATTTCAAAAGTTCAAAATAGCAGTCACACAACCTGAAAATTAAGTCCAAACATAGTACTAATAGTTTATGTTCAAGTAAGCAAAATAATAACTAGTATTCAATCCTTGAGAGTTGACGATTCTGGTTCCTGTTTTCCAAACAACGCTTAACATGCCTTCTTAAGGAGGTAGTCCTAGTATTGTGCAAATGGTAATAAGTAACACGACCACAATGAATACATTTTACTGTCCATGGAACAACAACTACATCACCCTTGTTACCCCCTATCATTAGTTGAAATGCTAATCTTGATTGTTTAATATCAATATTATAAGGCATCTTAGGGAATTTGGCTATATGAGTAAGCATTGACATTGCACCATGTTCTTTTGTGTCAGCAAAATACTCTTTCTTACGGTAGTTGCAAACACCCTTTTCACTTCCATCAGAATCAATTTTACGAGAAAAATGATCCCACGCATGAGATCTTTTTTTCCTTCTTTTATTTACTTGGGATTCAAAAGTTTGACTTTGACCTAATGCATTTGAATTAGACAACCCTATCAATTATGATATTTTCAGCCATGATACTTTCACCAAAAACTGTGAAAAGATATAAAATAATCGTTTATTGAAATATTTTTTTATAAAAGGTCGATAAAGCAATGAACTATTGAAGCCTTGAAGGAACTAAACAAAGACTAAGTAGTTTTATCAAAGCAAGAACTACAAAGTATAATCAATTGACTAAGTAGAATCAAATTTTACACACATGACAATAGACACATCATAGTTCACACAAAGCAGCAACTAGAACTTTAGAAGACAACAAAGTTTAAACAAATGAGCCAAAGTGCCAAACCAAATGCCAATTCAAATAAAACAGTAATGCATATTCAACTATTTTAATTGTAGTTTTCTGATTATTCAAATCCAAACATCGTGAAATTAATGTGCAATTTAGACTTACCAATTGCAGAGATTGAGAACCTGAGACACTGAGACTGGAGTAGCCGAGTAGGCCTGCGCAAAAGTTGTGAGAACTGAGAAAGTAAGACTCAAAGTCTGAAGCAGTCAAGCTTCTAACTTCTGAATTTTGAGCACTAAAAAATCAGCAAGAATGCACGATGAAATATGAATTTGGACTTTGAGCAAAAAAAATCGTGACTCATTGAGCCTTGAGGTTTCATTGTTACCTTGCGTCCTTGCCTGAGTGACTGCCCGACTGGAGTAGTCGTTGCTGCACCAGATGCCTGAGTCTGCCTAACTGGAGTAAAATCGTGAATTGCGCAACACTTAAAAGTTAGAATCTTTGGAGTTTGGAGAGAAACGAGAGGAGCGGATGCGGCGAGAACTGGAAAATTTTCTATCTAAGTCCAAAAAATTAAAAACCCTAAGTCCCTAACAGTAACTGAGAATTGTAAAATTAGAAATTAGGAATAAAAAATAATGGGTCTTATCGGGGTATCGGGTACCCCAAAATTTTTCCTTCCCAACCCGACCCTCGAACCGTTAATCCTATAAAATAAATTAATGAACCAACCCCCGAACCAATTACCCAATAACTCGACCCGTTAGCCCAATAAACCGAAAATCAATTTGGCTTAATGATTTGACCCGATATTTGCACAGGCCTAGTTGAAAGGTACTTTGGGGTTTTCCATTTTTATTTAAAATAAAGTGACGTAATTTTACACTAAATTAGACTAAATATATAATGATTTAAGACCCCCAAACAAAGTCATCTTCCTCATAATTCCAAAGTCCCAAATCAAAACCAACTTTTCCCTCAAAACTCCCTCTAGAACCTCAAGGAAGAAGAAAAGGAAGAAAGTTGAAGCTAGGGTTTGAAGGAGCAAGTTTTTCAACTCGATTTCATTGGAATTCAAAGCTAAGGTATGGTAGTCCTTCATCCATGGATAGTTTTCATCCATGGAGTCCCTTCTAAACCCCAATTTCAAAGATAGAAATTTCCCAAAATCTAGGGTTTTACTCCAAGTCATGGATTCCTTTCAAAAATGATTCTATTAGTTTAATTACTTTATATTATGATTAAATTGATGATTTATTGTAGTTTTATGAAGAAATCTTCCAAGAATCCATGAAATTCCCATATCTCCAATTTATGACCTTATGATATGGGTGAATTGTAGAAAGAAGATTATTATGAGATTATGCTTATAGTAATTGTAGTAATTGAATCATGTTATTATTCATGTCTAATGTAGTAATTCTAGATGTATTGATTGAATGTGATCTATGGCCCTTGAAGGGCAAAGTATGAGAATTATGCATGATTATGAGGTTTATGTATATGCTTTTAGAACACTTTGAGAATAAAGTGAATATGATTTTGATCTAGTTGTTGTGTTGTTGGATTATTATCCCCATGTACACACTTATGTATGAATATGGTATGATGTGAAAGGTGTCCTCACAATATGATGATTCTAGGGTTGAAAGGCTATTCTCACCTATTGAATCTATGAGCTATAGTATAGTTTATGTTGGATTGAGTGTCAAGACATTCTTCCATGAATATGCACTTAAGTCAAGACTTAATATGAAATCTATGGGAATTAATGCTTAGCACCGAGTGGATATGAATATGAGATGGAAGCTTATACGATAGTTGAGTCCCGCTTCCCAATGAAAGCTTTTACACTGGTTGAGTCGAGCTTTCCAAATGGGCTCCTTCTACCTTAGTTGAGTCCGAGTTCCCAAAGAATGTATCTTATGAGATGGAAACCTTATACCTTAGTTGAGTCGGGGTTTCTAGTAGCAATTTTTTTTATCCCATAACTATGTTCCCACATAGGTCTTTAGCTAGTGGATCCACCTAAGCTAAGAGTATGGTTCTACTTTAGGCAAGTAAGACAACCCCTTTTCAGTGTGGGGTAGACACATGATTCCATGGTAAGCTCACATGGTCTATGTCGTTTAAGGCTAATCTCCCGTTATGATAGTATGAATAAGAAGATGAATTATGAACTATAGTTACTCAAGAAGCTTTACTTAATTAGTATGGGTGGGAATATGGGATCTTATTCATGCATTACACAAGTATGTTTTGAGGGTATTTATGGTATGTTCCAATTATGATATGATGATCTATGAGTTGATTATGCTTATATTGTATGCTTTTCCATTATCTTTAAAATGATGCCTTAAACTAGTAAATGGCATGCATTCAACTAAAATGTCCATTTTAGCATGTTTTCATGATTTTGTGCATGACTATCATTCTTAGTGCATTTTTGTACTAACCCATATTTTCCTACATTTTTCCCAAGTGTAGGGTTCGATTTTCAAGGTGGTCCCCATTGTGGCTAGAGCTTGGATATGTTCATTACTCCTTGCTCGTAGTTAGTCCTCATGATTCGAGGGCGGGATACTATCATTGTAGTTTCATTCTTGTACTTTCACTTTCGAATTATGTTGTTTTGGGTTGTGACCCTATTTTGACTCATGTATTGTAATAGATGACTAATTGAGACAAGTTTAGACTTTCGCTTTCCTTTATAAAGATTTTTGGACTTAAGTGTGTTTTTACTCTTATCGTTCCAATACTTTATGTTATGATATGCTAAGTGGATTACATGGTGCCTTTTGGGGTTCTATGTGTCATGTTATGTATAGGGATACCCTTGGGTCGTGAAAACTTGGTAATCAGAGCACAAGATTTAGAATGATTCTAGGATGATATCTCATAAGCCACATCTAGTAGTCTTTTTCATGAGTGTAAAGCGTGCCACACTTATGAATGAGAGTCTATAAGATGTTTCAGAAATTTCACTTCTTTCATTATTCTTGAGTCGTGCCTTAGAGATTAACTCTATAAAGTCCCTATTTTAATCCTTTTTTTGTGTTTCTACGATATGAACACATGAAGGGGTAACGCTAGAAGAATGGAGGGTGGTAATGTGAATGGGGAAGCTCTTCAATCTAATCAAGCTCCTCAAGTTAACCAAGCTCCGGTTGATCCCGTGGTTGAGAATGTGACCCATGCAGAGTTTAGGTCTACTATCCAAATGTTGGCTCAAGTCGTGACGGCTCAACCCAATAGAGAAGTTGTAGCTCCGGTCAATCCTAATGTGAATTTGACTGCTTCTAGGGGTAGGGATTTTTCTATAATGAACCCTCCCTAATTTCATGACTCTAAAGTGGAGGAGGATCCCCAAAGGTTTATGGATGAGGTTTATAAGGTCCTTGATATTATGGGGGTATCTTTGGGAGAAAAGGCGGAGCTAGCCGCCTACCAATCAAATGATGTTGCTCAAGTATGGTATGATCTATGAAAGAGGGGAAGACCCGTAGAAGCGGGCCCGATTGAATAGGAAACGTTCAAATCGGAATTTCTTAATAGATTTTTTCCCCGAGAGTTGAGGGAAGCTAAGGTGGAGGAATTTATTAACCTTAGGCATGGTAGCATGAGTGTCAAGGAATATGCCTTGAAATTTACCCCATTATCCAAGTATGCTCCATCTATGGTGGCAGATTCGAGGGATGAGATAAGTAGGATTTTGGCGGGTGTGTCCGATTTGGTTCAAGAAGAATGTTGTACATCAATGCTCCTTCATGACATGGATATCTTAAGTCTCATGGTGTATTCTCAACAAATTGAGGAGTCCAAACTCAAGAAAAGAAATAGAGAGGTGAAAAGAGCTAGAACCGGTGATGGGAACTTCTCCAATGCTAGGCCCGATGGACAAGGTCGACCAAGGTTTCTACAAAGGTTCTCCAACCAAGGCTTCTATAGTGCTCCAACGGTCAACAATGATAGGGTTTCTAAACCTAAACCTCAAGGAGGTAATAGTGGTGGTTCTTATGTTGCAAGGCCTAATTATGCAAAATATGGTAGAAAGCATGATGGCAAGTGTCTTGTTGGTACCGATAGGTGTTTTAGTTGTGGAAAGGTTGGCCACAAGATTAGAGATTGTCCCATGCTCGAGGTTAAGGGAAAGGAAGATAAGCAAGCTCATCCAAGCGGTTCCAACTCCAATGCTCAAAAGCAAAACCGTTTTTATGCACTTCAATCCCGAGGTGACCAAAAGAGCTCCCCGGATATGGTGATCGGTATGTTAAAAATATTTTCTATTGATGTATATGCCTTGTTAGATCCCGGTGCTACTTTGTCCTTTGTGACACCTTTTGTGGCCATGAGGTTTGAAATACTCCCCGAAGTGTTAGTAGAACCTTTTTCGGTCTCTACCTCAGTTGGTGACTCGGTGGTGGCTAAAAGAGTCTATAGAATTTTTCCCATTTCCTTGTCCTATAAAGTTAGTTTGGTGGATTTAGTGGAGTTATACATGTTAGACTTCGATGTGATTTTGGGTATGGATTGGTTGCATGCATGTTATGCCTCTATCAATTGTAGGACTCGTGTTGTTAGATTCCAGTTTCCAAATGACCCTATCTTAGAGTGGAAAGGGAAATTCTATCCCTAGAGTTCAATTTGTTTCTTGCCTTAAAGTTAGGAAAATGATCTCCAATGGGTGTATTTACCATCTTGTTAGGGTGATGGATGTTGAGTCTGAAACCCCATCTTTAGAGTCGGTTCCGGTAGTGAATGAGTTTCCAGAAGTTTTCCCTGATGATTTGTCCGGTATTCCTCTGGAGTGGGAAATAGATTTTGGTATTGATCTCTTACCAGATACACAACCTATCTCCATTTCTCCTTATAGAATGGCTCCGGTCGAGTTGAAAGAGCAACTAAAGGATTTGCTAGATAAGGGTTTTATTCGACTGAGTATCTCTCCATAGGGTGCTCCGGTGTTGTTTGTTAGAAAAAAGCATGGGTCTCTTAGAATGTGCATTAATTATCGTCAATTGAACAAAGTGACCATTAAGAATAAGTATCCCCTTCTGAGAATTGATGACTTGTTTGATCAACTTCAACGAGCTAGCTATTTCTCCAAAATTGATCTTTGTTTGGATTATCACCAATTAAGGGTGAGAGGGGTTGATATTCCAAAGACTGCCTTTAGGACCCGGTATGCTCACTATGAATTTGTGATTATGTCGTTTGGGTTGACAAACTCCCTGGTGACATTTATGGATTTAATGAATAGGGTGTTTCGGCAATACCTAAACATGTTTGTGATTGTGTTTATCTATGATATATTGGTCTATTCGAGAAGTGAGAATGAACATGTGGACCATTTGAGAATTATGTGGCAAGTTCTTAAGGACCAACAACTTTTTGCAAAGTTTATCAAGTGTGAATTTTGGTTAAGGTCCGTAGTTTTCCTTGGTCATATTGTGTCAAGCAAGGGTATTGAGGTAGATCCTATGAAGATGGATTCAGTCAAGAGTTGGCATAGACCTCTAACTCCTTTTGACATTAGAAGCTTTTTGGGTTTGGCCAGTTACTATAGGAGGTTTGTTGAGGGATTTTCCTCCGTTACTTCTCCATTGACGGCTTTGACGAAAAAAAGGCTAGGTTTGAGTGGTCGGAAGTTTGTGAGAAAAGTTTCCAAGGATTGAAAGATAGACTTACTTCCGCTTCAGTGTTGACCTTACTGGAAGGTATGGATGGTTTTGTGGTGTATTGTGATGCCTCTAGAGTTTGGTTGGGATGTGTGCTTATGCAAAATGGTAAGGTGATTGCCTATGCTTCAAGGCAACTGAAAGTCCATTAGAAGAATTATCCTACCCATGATCTTTAATTAGCGGTGGTTGTATTTGTCTTGAAAATATGGAGACATTACTTGTATGGGGTCTATGTGGATGTTTTCACCGATCGAAAAAGTCTTCAATATGTGTTTAGTCAAAAGGACTTGAATCTTCGACAACAAAGGTGGTTAGAATTATTAATGGATTATGATATGAGTGTCCTATATCACCCTGGCAAAGCTAATGTTGTAGCAGATGCACTTAGTAGATTGTCCATGGGTAGTGTGGCTCATGTAGAGGATGAAAAGAAAGAGTTGGTTCGTTATATGCACAAGTTGGCTCAGCTAGGTGTTCAACTAGTGGATTCCTCCAAGGGTGGTGTCATGGTTCATAATGGGTCTGAATCGTCCTTTGTGATAGATGTGAAGGCTAAGCAAAGCCTTGATCCTATATTAGTTGAGTTGAAAAAGTCGGTAATCAAAAAGTCTATTGAGGCTTTCTCCAAAGGGGGGCATAAGGTGCTTAGGTATCAAGGTCGGTTATGTGTTCAGATGTTGATGGTTTGAGGAAGCAAATTTTAGAGGAATCCCATAGTTCTCGATATTTCATTCATCCGGGAGCCACCAAAATGTACCGTGACCTACGGGAAGTTTATTGGTGGACTGGGATGAAAAAGGACATTGGGGAATTTGTGGCCAAATGTTCTAATTGTAAACAAGTTAAGGTTGAGCACCAAAGGTCGGGAGGCTTGTCACAAGATATTCCTATTCTTACTTGGAAGTGGGAAGATGTGAACATGGATTTTATTGTAGGCTTGCCACGTACTAGGTGGCAACATGACTCGGTATGGGTAATAGTGGACCAAATTACTAAGTCCGCTCATTTCATTCACATCAAGGTGTTCTACTTCCCGAAAGAGTATGCTAAATTGTATTTGAAAGAGATAATAAGGTTACATGGAGTTCCCTTGTCTATCATTCCGGATCGAGGCCCCAATTTACTTCACAATTCTGGATGTCCTTCCAAAAGAGGCTAGGTACTAAGGTGAATCTTAGCACAACTTTTCACCCTCAAATGGATGGTCAAGCGGAACGCATCATTCAGACTTTAGAGAATATTTTGAGGGCATGCGTGATAGATTTTAAAGGCAATTGGGATAACCATATGTCGTTAGTTGAGTCTGCCTATAATAATAGTTCCATTCAAGTATTGAGATGGCCCCCTTTGAAGCCTTGTATGGTAGAAGATGCAGGTCTCCGGTTGGTTGGTTTGAAGTAGGTGAAATTTCTATTATTGGTCCCGAACTGGTTTATAAAGCTATTGAGAAAGTCCGACTCATTAGAGAGAGGTTGAGAACAGCCCAAAGTCGGCAAAAGTCCTATGTCGATGTTAGAAGGAGATATTTAGAATTTGATGTCCATGATTGGGTTTATTTGAAAATCTCGCCCATGAAGGGTGTTATGAGGTTTGGAAAGAAGGGGAAACTTAGTCCTCGGTTTGTGGGTCCTTATGAGATTTTGAGGCGTATGGGCAAAGTTGCATATGAGTTAGACTTACCAAATGAGTTGGCCTTGGTGCATCCGGTGTTCCATGTCTCAATGTTGAAGAAATGTATTAGGGATCCATCAACCATAGTCCCCTTAGAGGGTTTAGAGATTAAGGAGAATTTTGCTTATGAAGATATGCTGGATGAGATTCTAGACCCGCAAGTCAAAGGGTTGGGAAACAAGGAAGTTGCCTCTGTGAAGGTTTTATGGAGAAATCATTTAGTTGAGGGTGCTACTTCGGAGGTCGAGGCCGATATGAAGTCCTGATACCCTCATATTTTTCCTTCTACTCTTATTCAAGCTTGATGTAAGTAATTCCTCTTGAGTTTTAGTATTTTGGGAGTCATGTGTGTTATATGAGCTTTTCCATGATTTCCTTATGTTATACATGTTCTTGAAAAAATCATGTTTAGTAAGAAATGAGTTTTCATGATTTATGCTCCTTATGTTGTTGTGCATTCAGTATGAGTTGCCTATTTTACTTCATGAGATGAGTTGATGAACATGCTTTAGTATGCTTTTGAGAGTAATTTCATATTGACTCCATGATATTGTGTTGAGCATGATTTTAGTTGGAGAAGGTAGTTCCTCCTATGATTATGTAAAGTATTGAGTTTCATGCAAAATGGGTAGTTAGATGTAGTTCCTACTTCCTTGTGTTACATTGACTATGTTTTAGATGGAGTTGAAGTTTCCTCCTTTGGAATTATGCAATATTTTGATGTTTCATGCATGTTGGGCTGCCAATTTTGAGTCTTTAATTACGTAGAGTATCTAGATCGTCATTCGAGGATGAATGTTTCTAAGAGGGAGATATTGTAACACTCTGGAAATTAGTAGGCTAAATTAGAGGTTGACGTTAGGGTTAGAGCCTTGAAATGTACCTCCCCGTACCTTAAAATAAGTGTTTTTGTGTTAGAACATCAAGGTTCAAACCCTAAGGGCCAACCATGGATCCTTGAGGAGTGTACCAAAAAGGTGCCTGGGCAGTGACCCACGAGGGGACACTCACGACCCGTGGGTCCAACCACGGTCCATCAGTGAGGGGATCGTGGGTGGTGACTGAAACAGTTTTGGTGAGTTTGTTGAGGGGTATTGTGGGGTTTTCCATTTTTATTTAATACAAAGCGACATCGTTTTACACTAAATTAGACTAACTATATAATGATTTAAGACCCCCAAATAAAGTCATCTTCCTCATAATTCCAAAATCCCAAATCAAAACCAACTTTTCCCCCAAAACTCTCTCTCTAGAACCTCAAGGAAGAAGAAGAAGAAGAAGAAAGTTGAAGCTAGGGTTTGAAGGAGAAATTTTTTCCACTCGATTTCATTGGAATTCAAAGCTAAGGTATGGTAGTCCTTCATCCATGGATAGTTTTCATCCATGGAGTCCCTTCTAAACCCCAATTTCTAAGATAGAAATTCCCCAAAATCTAGGTTTTACTCCAAGTCATGGATTACTTTCAAAAATGATTCTATTGGTTTAATTACTTTATATTATGATTGAATTAATGATTTATTATATTTTTTGAATAAATATCCCAAGAATCCATGAAATCCCCATATCCCCAATTTATGACCTTATGATATGGGTGAATTGTAGAAAGAAGAGTATTATGAGATTATGCCTATAGTAATTGTAGTAATTGAATCAAGTTATTATCCATGTCTAATGTAGTAATTCTATATGTGTTGATTGAATGTGATTTATAGTCCTTGAAGGGCATAGTGTGAGAATTATGCATGATTATGTGGTTTATGTATATGCTTTTAGAACACTTTGAGAGTAAAGTGGATATGATTATGATCTAGTTGTTGTGTTATTGGATGATTATCCCCATGTACACACTTATGTATGAATATGGTATGATGAGAAAGGTGTCCTCACAATATAGTGATTCTAGCGTTGAAAGGCTATTCTCACCTATTGTATCTATGAGCTATAGTATGAATTATGGTGGATTGAGTGTCAAGACATTCTTCCACGAATATGCACTTAAGTCAAGACTTAGGGTGTGTTTGGTATGAAGGAATGTTTTCCAATTTTCTCATTTTTGGTTGGGCTAAATGTTTTCCAAATCAAGTCATTTTCCTCAAATTTAAGGAAAATGACTTCCCTTCTAAACTTATGGAAAACATTTTCCAAAACTCTCTTCCAACTTCAAATTACAATTATTTTTTTGTTGAAAAAATCAATTTATTTTGTCCCT
>NW_026020881.1:15876-39566 GCF_019186545.1 Solanum stenotomum
ATCCGAGGATTCAACAATCAACAATATAATCATTTATACAAGAAAATGATGCATAAGTCTTACCAATTCAAGATATACTTTATATTGAAGAATCCTTCATACTCTATCATCAACATTCATGAGTGTCAAATTGAGAAATAATCTTTCAATAGCAACACCTTTACGTTCATAACATGATCACATTATCTTCATTGAATTCTCATTCATATAATGTCATGATAACACTCCAATTTCTCATACTATGCCTTTAAGGCCATGGTCACAATACATTTCATAATTAAACACCTCTACCATAAGTGGATCAAACCAAGCAAGAACAATTTTTATCCATAATATGAGATTAAGCTAAGTTACCATCCTCCAAAGCCATAATCAACAACACTCAAGTCCCAACCATTTTTCTTACCACAAGAGAATTCATCCATAACTTGCCCATAAAGCCACAATCCTCAATTCATCCATAGACCAACAATACACCATAAAATAAGCATGGGTAATGACATACTCCAACAATCTAAAGACATTTAAACAAGTTTGATTCATATACATTCATTATCAAGCAACCCACTTCATAAAGGCATAAACTAGGAATAGAGAGAAATCATGGGTTCTTGAAGAAGTTTCATATAAAATCATCTTAAAATCATAAATACAACTTCAATTCACCAATATAATGACTTTGAAAACATTTTACCCATGAACTCATACCTAGAATAGAAAATAGAAATTTTGTTCTTTGAAGACTTTTGAAACCCTTTTTAATGGACTCCTTGAAGGAAAGATAATCAAGGATCAAGGGTCACCATACCTTTGCTATGATTCCCCAAGAAAATTGATGAAGAAAGCCTTGAATCCAAGCCCTAGCTCCAAGTTCTTCTTCTTCTTAATGGAGGATTGTAGAGAGGGAAATGTTTTAGGGATGGGAATTGAATTAATGGTATCTAGGAAATAATATATGCCCTTTGGAAAAAAAAAATCGTCCAACACTTAGAAAAAAAAATGGGGCGGGTGAACAGTAAAATTAGCTACTGGAAATTGCCTTTTTCTGCCGGACAGATTTTACGAAAATGGGCATAACTTCTTCGTCCGAACTCCGAATGAGATGAAACGAAGTGCGTTAGGTAGCTAACTCAAAGGGCTTTCCATGGATATATTATTGGCCACCCAAATAATTTGTGTGCTAGGAGATATGACCCTCCAAAGTAGACCCTCGAAAAAGGCTTCACTTTGAAATTTCGGATTTTGATACGGTTGCTCTAAAATTTGGGTTAGACCCATTTCCCACTCAATTTGACCCCCTAAACAAGAATATGAAGTCGGATTTTCGAAAAACAAAACGGATCTTTTTATATAGAGCTAAACAAGTTTCCGGTAACTTCCGAAGCACATTTTTAAGAACTTTTTGGGTCAAATTCAAATATAATCATTTCATTAAGTTCTCGACTCCAAACTCACATGTGAGGCTCTAGTTTCACTCTATCATTTTTGGGTCGTTACAGACCCCCCCCCCTTCACCCACCCCCTACTACCCCCACCCCCCAAAATAATTTAAGTTTGTTTTTAAAACCTATTTTCAATTTCAAAAATTATTTTCTACTCTAGTAAAAATAAAAGATATTTCTCAAAAATATTTTTCATTCATAAATCAAACACTAAAAAACTTTTCCGAAAAATATTTTCTACTCACCAAGCAAACATGAAAAAATAAGTCAAAAATCAACTTGTTTTCCAAGAAAACATTTTCCTTCCTACCAAACACACCCTTAATATGAAATCTATGGGAATTGATATGAATATGAGATGAAAGCTTATACGATAGTTGAGTCCCGCTTCCCAATGAAAGCCTTTACACTAGTTGAGTCCGGCTTTCCAAATGGGTTCCTTCTACTTTAGTTGAGTCCGGGTTCCCAAAGAATGTATCTCATAAGATGGAAACCTTATACCTTAGTTGAGTCTGGGTTTCTAGTAGCAATTTCCTTAATCCATAACTATGTGCCCACATAGGTCTTTAGCTAGTGGATCCACCTAAGCTAAGAGTATGGTTCTACCTTAGGCAAGTAGGACAACCCCTTTTCAGTGTGGGGCAGACACCGGATTCCATGGTAAGCTCACATGTTCTATGTCGATGAAGGCTAATCTCTCTTTATGATAGTATGAATAAGAAGATGAATTATGAACTATAGTTACTCAAGAAGCTTTACTTAGTATGGGTGAGATTATGGGATCTTGTTCATGCATTGCACAAGTATGCTTTGAAGGTATTTATGGTATGTTCCTATTATGATATGATGATCTATGAGTTGATTATGATTATGACGTATGCTTTTCCATTATCTTCAAACTTATGCTTTAAACTAGTAATTGGCATGCATTCAACTAAACTGTCTCTTTTAGCATGTTTACATGATTTTGTGCATGACTATCATACTTAGTGCACTTTTGTAGTAACCCATATTTTCCTACATTTTCCCCAAGTGTAGGGTTTGATTTTCAAGGTGGTCCCCATTGTGGCTAGAGCTTGGATATGTTCATTACTCCGTGCTCGTGGTTAGTCCTCATGATTCGAGGGCAGGATACTATCATTGTAGTTTCATTCTTGTACTTTCACTTTCGGATTATGTTGTTTTGGGTTGTGACCCTATTTTGACTCATGTATTGTAATAGATGACTAATTGAGACAAGTTTAGACTTCCGCTTTCCTTTATAAAGATTTTTGGACTTAAGTGTGTTTTTACTCTTATTGTTCTAATGTTTTATGTTATGATATGCTAAGTGGCTTTCATGGTGCCTTTTGGGGTTCTATGTGCCTTGTTACGTCTAGGGGGTACTCTTGGGTTGTGACACTATAAACATGTAATTCTATCAATTTAATCATAAACAAACATAATCCACTAAATTGGATCAACATTCAACATAACCCATAACATTGGAGAAACCCTAACTAGAATTGGGGAATTCTTCTTCAAATTGTACAATTCTAGGGGACCCCATGGATGAAAGGATTCCATGGATGAATAAGCCACCATACCTTGATTACAAAGCCCACAAAGCTTGGAAAAATGGAGACTTAACTTGACCTAGCTTGAATCCTTCTCTTCTTCTTCAACTTTCTAGAGAGAGAATATTTGGGAGAGGAGCTTGGGATTTCTTTTGGCGTTTTGAACTAATGACTTGAATGACTTAGATTAGAGGTCTAAAATACTTATATAGGTGGTTTCTACTAGGGTAATACGACACCACTTAACTCTAATTAAATCTAGAAAGTCCCAAATTGCCCCTCAACTAACCGTCTGTGACTTGACCCATGAGACCACGCTGACGGGACGTGGATGGACCCCTGGTCCATTCTGGTCAATCATAGTCTGGTCAGAGACTTTTTGGCCAACCACGATACCCCTAGCCACGATCCGTGGACCCATCCATGGGGCGTGGGTTCTTGCATAGCTACTTCCTTAGGTAGATTTTCAGGGTTTTCATCCACGAGGCCCACCTATGTGGTGTGGTTAGCCCCTCGTGGGTGACACCTGAAATTTCTTAAAGTTTCTAAGTTCCTTATTTCGGATATGGGGAGTAACAATATCTCCCCATTGGGAACATTCGTCCTCGAATGGCATTCTAGGCACTTCTTAATGGAGACACTCAAGACTAGCAACCCACCATGCATGCAATACATCTAAATGCACACAACCAATGAGGAATCATCAACTCCAAGCTAAACATGCTCAATGCATCACAAGAAAGGTAGGAACTACATCTAACCCAAAAATGCATGTAATTCTAACATTTCTCATGTTTAAGGAGAAACTACCATCTCCAAGCTAAAATCATGCTCAACACGATCTCATGGACCCTATATGCAATCTATACTCACAACATACATTCAAGTAGTAATCTCTCAACTCCAAGCTAAGGCATGTTCCACAACTCATCTCATGAAGTCTATAGGTAACTCATACTCAATGAACTACAACATAAGGAAAACTCAATCATGCAAACTTATTTTCTTTCAAAAGCACAAGTTTTTCATGAACATGCACAACATAAGGGAATCATGGTACCATCTAAAACACACATGAATTCCGACAAAGAATAAACTATGAGGAACTCTTTATCTCAAGCTAGAGGAGGAATAAAAGGAAAAATATGAGGATATCGGAACATCTCATTGGCCTCGGCCGACCAAGTAGCACCCTCAACTAAAACCCTCACTAAAATAACTCTCCTTAACATTTTCTCAGAGCAACTTCCTTGTTCTTCTATTTCTTAACTAGCCAGTCTAAGATCTAATATGGCCCTACAATAGGGGACTAAACTTCCCAAAACTCATTACACCTTTCTAGGGTGAGAAATTCAAGTAAACCCAAATCATAAATATTAGGAACACTCAAAGACCTTTCTATTGATGAGTCCAAGATTTAGACTCATTTAGGGCTTTATTTGTATAGATTTAGTGTCCTCAAATGCTTATTTTGTGCTAACAACTTATGTAAACCCTTGATTTACAGGTATATGGATTGAGCAACAAAGAAAGGACATTAGTTTGCAAAAAGGAATTAAGCGAGCTGAAAGAATGAAGAAAAGCATGACTGGTGATCGCCAAGTCCACTTGGCGAGTCCCGAATGGCTACTTGACCGCCTAAAGTTCCAGTGTGCCAAGCCCTGAAGGAAAGAACCAAGTTGGTGAGAGAAAGGACTTGTCGACAGATCACCGAGTGGTTTCGCGGTGCAGTATTGAATCGCCCAAAGTTACAAACCTTGAGAATGCTAAAGGCCAAGGTAAAAAGGGCAATGAAAATGACCAAAGGGCGACTTGCCGAGTGGATCGGCGAGCCCGACTTACTACGCCGAGTGGCTCTTCCCAACATATTTTTGGCGACTATAAATACATTTTTGAACATTTAGTATAGTATTAATTTTAATAGTATCTGAGTTCATATTATTATTCTGAGGATTGAGACAACTTTTCTCTAGTTTTTCATAAGCTTTGGAGAATTGAAGTTTTTCACTTTTCAGAAATTGGAAGTGGATCTTTGAGATTCTTCGAATATGCAATTGTAAAGACAAAATCTAATTTGGTAACGATTTTTATCTTTTTATGATGTCAAGCCAAAACCGCAATTCTTGGGGTGGGATTATGTGATTATGGGCTAATTTAGTTTATGGGTATTGCTAATTGTTAGTTTAAATGTTGTTTAGAAGTGAGTTCAATCAGTAATTGCAGTTTAATTCAAGAATTGTAATTGTGAATGCAGTTCTACCCTTGTGTTTTTGGCTTGCCCGAGAGAGAGGTTTTAAAACTAAGATTATTAATTTATGGTCTGTGGGTATTGGGTCGTCACGGGTTCAGCTCGAGAGAGTGAATCCTAAACCCAATTTCACACATTCAGCTCGAGAGAGTGAATGGACTAAAGTGTGGATTGTTCTTATTTTGTATGCTTGTTGATGTTCGAGAGAAATCGACTTGGTTCGGGGTAAATTATTCGAGAGAAAGTTTGCCTCCTCTATAGTCTAGCTTACTCACTAATATTTAGCTATTTTCTAATAGTTGCAATTACCCATTTGTCCATATTAACCTATGATCGAATCACATCCCAAGAACTCGTCTTATTATTGTTGTTTCATATTGTTTACCACTGTTTGTAGCTGATAATTTCAAACCAAAACCCCCCATTTAACATTCGTGTCACCCCCTCATTTGAATAATGTCTTTATTTGATAATTTGTATTCCTATGACTGATATGGCCATGCTCACACTTTCCTATTTAATCTTAAACATGTACCGCTCCCTGTGGGATTCGACCCAAACTCATTTAGTTGGGTTTTATACTGACTAGCGATCGTTAACACTTAGAATTGGAAGAAGTGTCTTTGAAATGTTAATCAAAATGGCGCCGCTGCCGGAGAGTGGTGTTGATTGAGATTTTTTTGGTGAAGTTGAATTTGATCTTTTTAGTCATAGTTGAATCTACTTACTTTCAATTTTGGTTTGTCTGCTGCTATTTTAAACAGAGGAAATGTGTGTCGACGGAAGCAATGGTAGCCAAGTGGGCCACCAAGATGACATCGGCAACTTCAATGATGTCAGTAGCCGAATGTTAATGACCCTCATCTAATGGGTGGAATTGGTGCCATTCGCTTGCCTCCGATTGAAGGGAACGTTGTGTTCCATTACAAGCATCATATTACAGCTCTTGCAATTGAAAGGGTTATTTGGTGGGTTGGCTCATGAGGATCCCCATGAGCATATACGGAACTTTGTTGATGTTTGCGGGTCGTTCTCCTTCAAGAACATATCCCAAGAGTTGGTCTGGTTGAGGTTGTTCCCATTTTCTTTAATGGGAGAAACATGTAAATGGTTGATTGAATTGCCAAGAGATTCCATCACTTTGTGGGAAGAGCTTGTTACCGCATTTCAAGTGCGATTTTTCCCTCCTTCGAAGATGATGACACTTTGGGACAGCATCCAAAGCTTCAAGCATTCGGAGGGTGAGCCAATTCATGAGACTTGGCTAAGATTTAAGAAATTGGTGCTGCAATGCCCAGCTCATGGTTTGCCCAACAACGATTTGCTGCAATATTTTTACTGAAGCCTTGATTTGGTGAACAAGGGCGTAGCTGACCAACTTTCTCTCGGAGGTTTGATGCAACAACCTTACATTATAAAAGCCCAGCTTTTGGAAGGTATGACCAAAATTAATCGGGATTGGTACACCCGCGAATATCAGGTCTCCCCTCTCACTTTTAAATTGATCAAGGAGCAGCTTGAGAAAGACCAAGAGAGGGACCAAAACATGTCAAAGATGATGACCCAACTAGACATTTTGGCCAAGAATGTCATGGGAGCTAGTGCGAGAACTGACAATGATGTGGGTGTGGGGTGTGTAAACCCTGAAGAGGCTAAGTTTAAAGCATTGTACAATGAGGAAGTGAACTTCTTTGCCAACCAATGTGGAGGCTATCGTGCTAACAACCCAAGGCAAAGTGGTATCCAAGGTAGGAACAGGGACGAAGGCTGGAGAGATCATGATAGCGAGTGGAGGGATCATAACCCCACTTGGAAGGAAAGAGACGGGGAGAAGGATAGGTATGTTCCTCCCAACGAGCGCCAAAAGCCCAATGATTCTGAGGGTGGCCAGTCTAAGGATATGCTATCTCGTATTCTCAACAGGGTTGAGGGGTTCGATAAAATTTTGAAAGAGATAAAGAAATATGTATCGACCCTTAACCAGATGGTTACTTCTCATTTCGTATCTATCAAGCAGTTGGAGACCCAAATGGGTCAAATATCTTCCCATTTAAACCCGAGAGAACAAAGGGGTTGCCTAGTGACACTATGGCCAACCCCAAGAATGAGGTTTGAGCGAGGACTTGCGTCGTGCCACAACGTTAACTAAGGTGTTGCTTGGGAGGAAACCCAAGTTTTTATTGCTTTATTTTTGTTTTAGGAATAACGTGTGTTGATTGTGCAGGTGAAAGTGTGGAATGTGTTAGAAAAGTACAGGTTGGCGAGCAAAATGTCCAGTCGGTGACTCTCCGAAGAGGTCAGCAAGCCCAACTTGGAGCACCGTTGGACTCAAGAAATTATGAAGTTGGAGTCTGTAAAATTTGGTGGGCCCATGGACAAGTCGGCGAATCGCCGAACAGGATGGCGATGGCGACTTTGTCCGCCGTTTGACTCCCACATTAACTAGAGGTTCTATGAAACTCGGTGAGGTAAGTGACCACACGGCGTTTCGCCGAGTGGTTCAGCGAGGTCAACTAATATTGCCGAAGGGGAGTGAACTGGATGATTTTTAAAAGGCCAAAGGTTTAAAAGTTTAAACTCTTTTACATTCCCTCACTTTTTAACTTCGCAGAATAACACCCGCACTATATTTTTGATATTTTGGCATTTTTACCGCTTTCCAGTCATTTAATATGTGTTCGGAGTTGGATACTTTGCCGCCTAGCTTTACAAATTCTCATATTCGACATTAAAGGTTGATTTTTCAAACCCCAAACTGGTATCTAACGGTTAAACTCATTTGCAATTGTATTGTTCTTATTGATGTGTGTTGGGCCTCTCTGAAATCGTGTTTGTGTGCTTGTTTGCCTGTTTTAAATTTGATATCATGCCTAAATTGCCTGAGTTGTTCATTTCCCAAAATTTGTGCCTTAAATAGATCAAAATTGTTGGGTTGTGGTTAATTGTTGTTGGGTCTAATCGGGTGAAGTCTGAGTAACCCAAATTGTGCTAAATGATGTGTTTTGCTAGATAATGGAGCGTTTGGCATCATTCTTAAGGTTTTAGGCCGTCAAATGGCCAATTTTGGCCAAACCGAGGAAAGTCTGAGTACCCCGGTGGCATGGGTCTTATGGGTCTAGACTAAATTGAATAAGTGCATGTTTTGATTTTGTTTTTGGGGGTTGTATGGTTGATTTTAGAAGTTGGGATCGAAAATGGCACGTTGGGCAGTTTGGCGAGCTGGGTTGAGCTTGCCGAGTCCCCCTTTATCGCCTTTAATTTCATGTTAGTGTTGGGTTTGGGTTCTGTAACTTTCGGCAAGAAGTTAGAGTTCACAGAGTGCATTTAGCAACTCGCCAAATGTCTTCTTTGATGTCCCTTTTTGCGCCCATAACCCCTAAAATGCACTGTAATTTTCGGTGGGCTAATATCTTCTCGCAAAATGATGTCGGTGATTCGCCGAGTGGGCCTTCCCATCACCGATAGATTATTTTTTTGAAAAACAATTTTAGCCAATCCATTTGGTGAGCCCGATCCTATCTTGCTTGCCAAAGTGATTCGGCGACTCGTCGATCGGTTCGGCAAGTGTGTCTGCAATATATTTTATGTGATTATTTTTAAATTGTTTCTAACTCTTTTTGATATATTTTGCAGATATGGCAAGACCAAAGGTAGCAGGCCGTGACATGCCGCCCCACAAGAGGGCGAAGGGAATCACAATAAATAAAGATGCAGTTGCATCCAGGGGAAAGGCAACCAAACTTCCTGCCACACAAGGGAAAAGGGAAAGGCAAGGCACCTGCTCCTGCATCACCGGAGGTCAGCTCTGACAGTGACAAAATCTATGCCACTCACCTCACCACTTCTGAGAGTGCGGGTGATGAGTTGCTGGTAGCCCCGAGAAATGAGTTGTGTTCCAAGAGATTGAATGATCTGTCTAGGATAAGGACTCCCCAGGTCACTACTCCTTCTCATGTCCCAGATCAGGCTGTGGTTCCAGCACCACCTGCACACGGTCCTCCTCCCTGGTCTATGAACAGACTGAAGACTGAGGAATCGAGGACCATCATCGAGGAAAAGAGGTTGTCTACTGATTGATTCATAGGCAGATACCTGAAGATCATGAACTGTTTGAGGTCTTACAAGTTCCAGCTATTCACTCAACCCTGTGGCCCTTACGTTCCAAATTGGGTCCCGGAGTTTTACACAGCTTACGGAGCATTAGTGGCACAAGAGAAGAAGCATGGTGCTAATTTAAGGCGATAGATCATGTGGTTGTCAGGGGCAGAAAGGTGAAGTGTGATAGCGATGCTATCAATGCAGTTCTGGAGTGTTCAAAAGAAACTGGGGATGACTGTCAATACATGATCCAGAAAAAAATGTTAAAAAATATGAAAAAGTGGTTGGCTCCTCTGACTGACAGTACTCCTAAGTGGATCGAGGTTGTAGCACCCATTGAAAAGAAGGACCTCAATAAAGCAGCAAGGTTCTAGTTTGGCTTCATCAGCAGTTCGATAATGCCATCCTAGAATGAGTCTATCCTCCGCCACGCAAAAGCAGCTTGCCTTGGTTGCATCATTGATGGGATAAAGCTGAACTTGGGTATGATCATTGCACAGGAGATAATCATAAGAGACAAGAAGCGCCAAACCTCCCTTCCTTTTCTGGTGTTGATCACCGAGTTGTGCAGATAAGCTCGAATGCCTCGAGATGAGACGAAGGATGTGGAACTCATTCCTATCTCTTGTACCAACATCCGGAGGATTGAGGTGGAGTACTTAAATGATGAGGTCGAGAAGAAGAAGGCAGCCCCGGTGGATACTTCCCCGGTTGTGGATACTGATACATTACCTGCAGAGGCACATTTGCCTACTCCAACCCCTGGGCCTTCAGGTATATCTAGCACTGCCCCTTCCATGACACCTAGTTCCTCTACAGCTTCCTTGCTTCCTAGGTCTGGTGCCTCTGTTGCTACTACTTCATGATCTCAACTCACCCAGGCTGCGTTACTACGGATGGGGCAGCTAACCCATTCTGCTGATAGACGCACCTCCGGGATTGAGGCCACCATTCTTGGCATGATCGAAAGGGCCCTTGTTGATGTTGTGACACCTCTTAGTGCATCTATTGATGCCCTTGCGGCATGAATAGCGGTGTGTGAGCAAGTCCAGGGGGCACTGAGGAGATAACGGCTCTAAAGGCCGTTATTGCTAAGCTGAGAAAGGGAGTGGACCAGTTGAAGCCCACAGATATGTTGATGATTTTCGGGATGGTAGAGATCTCTGACATGCCAGCTAATATAGATATGCCCCCGGCTACCACCGGAGATGAGGTTCAAGTTGAGGAGGTGTTTGTTGCGGAGTCTGAGGTTGAGACTGATAAGGAGAAGCTTGGTGTTGATAAGGAGGCTTCATATGAGGGCCTTATGGGGATTAAGGAGGCCATGGTAGATTCATCCCTGCAGATCTCAGGCAGACACACCCATGGTTGACCCTAGTGGAGCCACTGCAACTGATGTGATACTCGGCACTGATGCCTCGACAGATGGAGCGATTGTGTAGACAGGACCCTCTTTACCCCTCTCTCTGTCAATTTTATTGATTTTTAGTATTTTGTTGCATTTGAGGAAAAATTGCTTTTTATTTGTGGTGGGGTGAGGTATTTCTATACCTACCTCTTGTGATTATCATTTTTGTTTATATAATGGGTTTTTGTGTTGTAAATTGTGTTTTGACACTTTTTTGTGCATGTTTGAGCTTATGGCTCCTTGTATTAAATTGCAAATGGTTTTTGACCCTTCTGAAAAATGTTGCCACATCTTGTTGTGTTTGATTGTGCCTGTTCTTATATAAATTTGAGTATCAGTTATGATCAATACCGATGACTTAAATAGTGTTCTTAATCGAACAAAAATAAATGTGCGGCTACGATGAGGCCAAATGAAGTTGCATAGATAATATGTGAACTTTTTGCATCTCATTGTGACTAGTCGGGTATAGAATGAGTCTCTTGTGATGATCATTGCACACTAGCGAAAGTGTGGAGTCTTGTTTGATATTGGTGTCAATGCCTTGTGTGATAAGCTTACCGTGAACCTTGAGTGATAACACCTAGAATTTGCCCTATTTGTCCGGTTGACTAAGTGATGCAAGCTCTTGAAATGATCTTAGGCAACTATTTTGAAGAGTGAAACAATTTGATAATATACCACTTTTGCGGCCAACCTTGTGAGAGTGTGAACCTTGCTTGAACTCTCTTTTTGAGCCTTACCTTTTCTTGGAAGAAACTTGATGCAATTATAGCCCCTCTTTATCCATTCACCCATAATCTTCATGAAGTGTGGTTTGTTTGAATAGCCAACTTAAGCCAAAAGCCTAAGTTGGGGGTGTGGTGAAAAGAGAAGTTAAATCAAGAAGTGCAAAGAAGTTCCCCTTGATCCATGGTTTTGAAAAAAATGGAACCCCTCTATACAAAAAAAAAAAAGAGAAAAGAAGAATGAAAAATAAAAAGAATGAAAAAGTTGTGGATTAAAGTTGTGAAAGTTGCAAAAGAAATGTGGTGTCCGGTATTCCATGAAAAGTGAATAATGGGGTGAATTTTGAGCATGAATGAAAATGTTGAAGAAAAAGAAAGAAAGTGATGTTCATAGCACATTTCATGAGGATAGCAGCCACCGAGCCTAAATGACCATACATTTGCACTCAGCCCCGTTACAAGCCTTGAAAAGACCTTTTTTATCTTGAGCAAGCTGAAGCGAATTTAGATTGGAAAATAAGGGAAAGCCTATGGGTGAATTCATTCATGTGTTCATCTTTGTGAGTGTGAGAGTTGTATGTGATTCTGGAACTATAAAGTGTTGAACCATTGTGTGTGAATATGGAATCATCTTTGTGTCACGGCAATTTGAGTACCTTTGTTGAGCTTGAACTTGCATTTGAAGCAAGTACTGTGAACTTGAGAATCTTTGATAATGGTGAGTCACAACTTGAATCTTTGAGTGCACAATTGATCCTTGCATGAGTAAGTTGAGTGTTGTTGTGTGCATTCATGATTGAGTCTTCTGTAGCACTATTTAAGACATCCTTTTTGAACTGCTGAACTTGAGTTTTATTTGAGGACAAATAAAAGTTTAAGTTGGGGGTATTGATGAGTCCGAGATTCGAACTCATTCAGGGCTTATTTATATAGATTTAGTGTCCTCAAATGCTTATTTTGTGCCAATAACTAATGTAAAACCCCTGATTTCCAGGTATATGGATTGAACAACAAAGCAAGGACACTAGTTTGCAAAAAGGAACGAAGCGAGCTGAAAGAATGAAGAAAAGCATGCATGGTGATCGCCAAGTCCACTTGGCGAGTCGCCGAATGACTACTTGACCGCCTAAAGTTGCGGTTTGCCAAGACCTAAAGGACAGAACCAAGTTAGCGAGAGAAAGGAGCAGTCGGCGGATCGCCGATTGGTTCCGCGATGCAGTGTTGAATCGCCCAAAGTTACAGACCTTGAGGATGCTGAAGGCTAAGGAGAAAAGGATGATGAAAATGACCAAAGGGCGGCTCGCCGAGTGGATCGGCGAGCCTGACTTACTGAGCCGAGTGGATCTTTGCAACATATTTTTGGCGACTATAAATACATTTTTTTAGTTTAGTATCAATTTTAATAGTATATGAGTTCATATTATTATTCTGAGCATTGAGACAAGTTTTCTCTAGTTTTTCCTAAGCTTTGGAGAATTGAAGTTTTTCACTTTTGAGAAATTGGAAGTGGGTCTTTGAGATTCTTCGAATTGGACCATTGTAAAGACGAAATCAATCTTACCCAGTTGATAAAAACTCAATTTGGTAACGATTTTTATCTTTTTTGATGTCTATCTAAAACCTCAATTTTTGGGGTGTGATTATCTGATTATGGGCTAATTTAGTTTATGGATATTGCTAATTGTTAGTTTTAATGTTGTTTAGAAATGAGTTCAATCAGTAATTGTGGTTTAATTTAAGAATTGTAGTTGCAAATGCAGTTCTACCCTTGTGTTTTTCGCTTACTCGAGAGAGAGGTTTTAAAACTAAGATTATTGATTAATGGTCTGTGGGTATTGGGTTGTCATGGGTTCAGCTCGAGAGAGTGAATCCTAAACCCAATTTCACACATTCAGCTTGAGAGAGTGAATGGACTAAAGTGTGGGTTGTTCTTATTTTGTATGCTTGTTGATGTTCGAGAGAAATCGACTTGGTTCGGGGTAAATTATTCGAGAGAAAGTTTGTCTCCTCTATAGTCTAGCTTACTCACTAATATTTAGCTATTTTCTAATAGTTGCAATTACCCATTTGTCTATATTAGCTTATAATCGAATCACATCCCAAGAACTCGTCTCATTATTGTTATTTCATATTGTATACCAATGTTTGTACCTGATAATTCAAACCAAAACCCCCCATTTGACATTCGTGCCACCCCCTGATTTGAATGTCTTTATTCGATAATTTCTATTCCTATGACTGATTTGACCATGTTCACACTTTACTATTGAATCTTAAACACATACCGCTCCCTTAGGGATTCGACCCCAACTCATTTAATTGGGTTTTATACTGACTAGCGATCATTGACAAATAGAATTGGATGAAGTGTCCTTGAAACGTTAATCAACTATCTCAACACACCATCTCCCCTTTGGGAGAAAACCTACACAGACTTTCTAAGAACCACTTCTTAACAACTCTAAGGTCGAATCAAGTTATCACTGAAGCTTTCATATCCATCACTCAAGATGATCCTAACCCTCAGTGAGCTATACTACTACCCTTTATAGGAGTCTACTAATTGAAAATCTCAAGGTATTATCTAATCACCCTACTCATCAAATCTTTTCAACATACCCAAAACTCATAACGACCATATCAGGTTCTACCATCAATAAAACAATAACAATAATACAGCTCATTCATACTAAAGACAACATCAAAGTCTATCATATCAAGTCACAAAAGACAAGCAATACCAAAATCTAATAAAGCATCAAACACATACCAGTAGCAACATTTGGAGAACACTCTTATTCACCTCTAGCCTAGAGAGCATAGAACCTATTTTGCCTTGGAGCATTCCCATCCGAACCACTAGGAGCAACTTGCTTACCCTCTCTTCCCTTATCCTTCATCTTTAGGAAATTTCTCATCTTGTGGCCACTTTCACCACAACTAAAGCAACCTTCCATATCAACTAAACACCTACCCTCATGTCTCTTTCCACATCTAGCACAAGTAGGCCATAGGGATTCACTACTAATTCCTTGCGGCTTAGGGTTAGACACCCTATCTTCATTATACTTACGATCATTGGAAGAGTCTCGTCCGGAAAATCTTTGTCGATGCTTAGGATGACCATGTTCATCGGACCTTTCATGAGAGGAATCACAATCATCATTTCTAGACCTCTTTTTCTCTCTAGCTCTCCCCTATTAGTTTCTCCTCTTTAATTTGTTGGGCACGAGTCATAAAACGAACAATATCCACGTCTCTAATGAGCATGGCAGTACGACATTCTTTCACTACTAGATCGGACACTCCCAACACAAACTTACTCATTCTTGACCTAGAGTCGGCCACTAGGGATGGAGCATATTTCGACAATTGAGTAAACCTCAACGCATTCCTTAACACTAATTTTACATGTCCTAAGGTTAATGAACTCAAGCACCAAAGCTCTCTCATCTCTAGAGGAATAACCTATCAAGAAAAGTGGTTTTGAACCTTTCCCACTCTATAGGACCCATTCTTACTGATCTAGCCTCCTTCCAATGATTAAACCAAACTTGTGCAACCCCTTTGACTTGGTAAGCGGCCAATTCCACCTTCTCCACCGAAGTAACCCCCATAATGTCTAACACCTTATAGACCTCATCTATAAAGTCTTCAGGATCTTCCTTAACTTTGGAGCCATAAAATTCCGGAGAGTTCATCCACATAAAATCCCTCACCCTTGAATCTGGTGTACCGACATTTGGGTTCATGAGAGCTACCACATCCCTATTGGCTTTGTCACAACCCAAGGTACCCCCTAGATGTAACAAGGCACATAAAACCCCGAAAGGCTCCATGTAAGCCATTTAGCATATCATAACATAAAGTACTATAATAATAAAGAGTAAAAACACATTTCAAGTCTTAAAAGTTTTTCATAAAAGAAAGTGGAACTCTAGAATTGTCTCAGTATAGCCATCTATTACAATACTTGAACAAAATAGGGCCTAGCCCATACAATATGTTCGAAAAAGGAAAGTACATGAAAGAAACTACAACATAGGAAAAAGTCATCCTCAGAACTATGAGGACTCACCAACAAGCTCGAAATATACACAAGTCCAAGCTTTAGCCATTAGAATGATCACCTCGAAAACTGGACCCTACACTTGGGAAAAATGTAGGAAAAGTAGGGGTTAGCACAAACATGCACTAAGTATGGTAGTTATGCATAAAAACATTAAAAACATGCAAAAAGGGACATTTCATTTGAAAGTATGCAATTTGCCAAGTTTGAACATCATATAAGACACAAGAAGTCATAAGTCATAATCATGGACAACATAAGTCAATGCCATCTTAAAACCATTGAACTCATATACAAAGCCTCTTGAGTAACCATAGTTCATTATTCATGTTCTTATTGTGGGAAGAATAGCCTTAACCGACATAGAGACCATGTGAGCTAAAACATGATCACCCGGTGTCTCCCACATCGAAAAGGGTTGTTCTACTTGCCCAAGGTAGAACCATGAATTCTTAGGTAAGGTGGATCCACTAGCTAGATAACCTATGGGGGCACATAGTTTATGGGATACGGAGATTGCTACTAGAAACCCATCCTCTAGTAACGGGAGAGCTTTCATCTCATTATCAATATCCACTCGGTGCTAAGAATAATTTCCACAGAGTACTTATTAAGTCTTACTTAACTCAAGTCTCATGGAAGAATGTCCTTGACAATCAATCCAAGATAGTTCATTAAGATAGCTCTTATTCATTGATTCAACTAGCTAGGTGAGAATAGACTGTCAACCTAAGAATCCTTTCTAAGTGAGAAAACCTTTCACATCATGGTTGTAAGTATTTCATGATAATAACCCTTCCAAGGTTCAAAGCCATCGTCAATCACCAAATCTATAATTTTAGCATTAGATAGGGATTTCATCATAATTTCATATAACTCTATCAATTCATACATTAGATCATAAAAACTTTTCTTTCACAATAAACAACCTAACCTATGAGATCACAATTTAGGGAAATATAGGGGTTTGCATGGGTTCATAAGGGAATTATAATAAAAATATTGTATATCATCAATTTATGCATATTTAGACATAATTAAACCAGTAAAAACAAAAATCAAAGAACCCACGGTGAATGAGGAAAACCATAGCTCATTGGGGAAATTCTACCATTTGAAATTGAAGATTTTGAGAGAGCTCCATAGGTGAAATCTACCCATGGATGAAAATCACCATACCTAAATCACAAAGCCCTATGAATTTGGTGTGCAGATCCTTGCTTCTTGAACCCTAGCTTTCACTTTCTTTTCTTCTTTGAGTTTTCTATTGAGAGAATTTTTGGAGATGAGGAAGTTTTGGGAATTGATTTGAGTTTTAGAAATAATGAGTTGGATGACTTAATTTAGGGGATTTATATACTTGTATAGGTGGTCTAAAATAGACTAAAATGACACCACTTAATATTAATTAAAATCGGAAAACCCCAAAGTGTCCCTAAACTTAACCCCCAAAATAGTTCCCAGGTCACCATCCACGAGACCACGTTGACGGGCCATGGATGGAACCACAGACCGTCCTGGTCAAATTTGGTTGTGACTGAGACTTTTGGGCCATCCACAGGGCGTGGACCCACCCACGAGGAGTGGGTCCGGCGTGGTTCACTGGTTTTGGCCAGGTTCCAGAGGTCTTCCTAAAAGGTCCATGGTTGGTCCTTGAGGGGTAGTACCTTGACGTTCTAACATGAAATCTTTTATTTTATGTATGGGGAGTTACATTCACGACTCTAACCCTCATGTTAAGCTCTAGTTTAGCCTATTAATTTTCAGAGTTTTACAGGCTTATGTCGTCACGACTTGAGCCAACACTTGGAACACCAACCTAAACTCCACATTAGTCACATTCTCACCTATAGTGTCAATCGGAGCTTGAGGAGGAACCACTTCATTCATATTTTCTTCCTCATTCCTTCTAGCATTAGCCCTTGTAGTAGTCATATCTTGAAAACCATCGGGCACGGATTAGGAGAAAGACCTAATAGAGTTAAACTCTATAGCACGACTTAGAGAAGTGAAGAAGTGAAGTTTCCTAAACATCTAATAGTCTCTCATTCATAAATGTGGCGCGCTTCACACTATATGAACAAGACTCTACTAGACGTGGTTTGAGACATCTTAGAACCATTCTAAACCGTGTGCTTTGATTACCAAGTTTGTCACGACCCAGGGGTACCCCCTAGATATAACAAGGCGTACAAGACCCCGAGAGGCCTCATACAAGCCCCTTAGCATATCATAACATAAGATAATAGAAAATGGTGCGGAAATTTAAAACATTTTCCAATATAATCAAAGTTTCATAAAACGAAGCAGAAGTTTTTAACATTTGTCTCAAAACATCTAATACTTGAATAGTCTTAGGGATACAGCCCATACAAAAGTTCTAAACATAAAATGAAAGACCAAGGAAAGATTATCAAATCCTCAATGTTATAAGGACTCACCAAATCTTCACTTGCTTGCTCTACTAAGATTCTAGCCACGAGGATGGAAGTCAATATCGCCAGACCCTACATTTGATAAGAATGTAGGCAAGAGTATGCGTTAATACAAAAATGTACTAAATATGATTGCTAGCATAAATCATCAACATAAGCATAAAATAGGCATTAGTCAACATAAAACATATACCATAATCATAAGAGATATCAACATAAGTCATAAGCATATTCAATGCGCATAAATAAACATACTAAAAGAGGAACATTTCTCAAGTAACCTCAATTTGTTCTTACTCATTACATGGGTCATCACCTTTATTCATATATGTCATGGAAAGTAACTCAATTAACAATCCAGGCTAAGCTATCATCATACAATCAATCTCATATCTAAACATACTTACAACACCTTTTTGAAGTAAAGTTTGTTTCATCATAAATATGCTACTTTGATTTAGGGACTTGTCCCTCTTTAGTCATTCTTACTATTCATGGAAGAGTATCACTCTACTAGTCCAAGACACATCATTACTCATGAATGGTTATGATTCAACAATTCAAATCTTACCAAGGAAAAGAACCTTACTATGCTAGACCAAGCTATCATAGAAAGCATACTCTCATACAAGTCCAATCTAATCAAGGAAGGGTATTATTGCTCAATCCAAGCTATCATGAAATGATGTGGCCTCACCAAGTCAAGCTACCATGCAAAGCACTCTATTTTGCTTAGTTCAAGCTACCATTGGAAGGGTACGATTTCTCAATCCAAGTCTATCCATGAGATCTACTAACTCAAGCTACCATGAAGGGATCACATATCACAACATCAAGCTATCATAGTTCATACATGCTTTGATTCATTTTAGATAAGAAAATCTTTTAAACTAGAATCATTCTATGTGAGAAAACCTTTCACATTAATGTTCATATGTGTTCATGAGAATGTCCTTTCAAGCAACACAACATCAATATCATAATCATTGACACTTTACTATCAAAGTGTTCTTAAAGCATTTGCATAGATTTTATAGGACATGCATAATCTCATATATTCATAATATAGGTCATGTAGGTAAATCCTTCCACAAAAATCCTATCTACAATTTATCAATCATATAAGCTTCACTCTCAAATCACTAGCATTCATAGTTCATCATATTAGCTTTACTCTCAAAGCCCTAGTAATCAACATTCCTAACTACAAGTCTTACTCTTAAAGCATTACTTCTCATAATCATCACATATGTTTATATATCTCAAGACATTCTAATCACATGCTTCTTTCTTAAGCAATTCTAATCATATATCATCACATAGGCTCAATCGCAAGCACTACTATTCATGATTCATCATATAAACTTCAATCTAATTCAATGCATGCCTACATGCTCTACTCTCAAGCAATTCATATCTATATGCTTCAATTTTAAGTAATCTATCATGTATTTAATCAATCCTAGAAGATTACATCTAAATCCTCAATTTCCCCTTTCATGGCATAAAACCCAATTTCATCAATTCTAGGTTAGAAATAAGGGTTAGGCATGGGTACATGTAAATTCATCCTATAAACATGTAATTCTATAAATTCAATCATAAACAATCATAATCCACTAAATTGGATCAACATTCAACATAACCCACAACATTGGAAGAAACCCTAATTAGAATTGGGAAATTCTTCTTCAAATTGTAGTATTCTAGAAGACTCCATGGATGAAGGGATTTTATGGATAAATAAGTCATCGTACCTTGATTATAAAGCCCAAAAATCTTGAAAGAATGGAGGCTTGACTTGACCTAGCTTGAATCCTCTTTTTCTTCTTCTTCAACTTTCTAGAGAGAGAATATTTGGGAGAGGAGCTTGGGATTTCTTTTGGGATTTTGAAGTAATGACTTGAATGCCTTAGATAAGGGGTCTAAAATACTTATATAGGTCGTTTAGACTAAAGTAAAACAACACCACTTAATTATAATTCAATCTGAAAAGTCCCAAAGTTCCCCTCAACTAACTGTCCCTGACTTGACCCACGAGACCATGTTGACGTGTCGTGGATGGACCATAGTCAATTGTGGTCAGGTCAAAGACTTTTTTATCCAACCACGAAACCCCCTAGCCACGAGCTGTGGACCCATCCACGGGGCGTGGGTCCTGGCGTAGTTACTGCCCTAGGCAGATTTTCAGGGTTTTCATCCACGAGGCCCACCTACGGGGGATGGTTGGCCCCTCGTGGGTGACACCTGAAATTTCTAGAAGTTGCTAAGTTCCCTCTTTCGGATATGGGGCGTTACATTTTAGCTGGTTTCGATCCACAGGTACGACTCTAATCAGTACAACTCCACGAGCACGACCTCAACTATCTTTGGGGATGCCGCTCATTTCCCTTCGCAAACAGAAGTTATGGTCCTCGACATCTCCAAAAGAAATACGTGGCAACTCAGCATTAGCGAAGGTAACCACGCACAATAAGAAAGAGTAAAAATAGGAAGTTTTCTAATAGTCTTCATAGCCTCTCAAAGATAAGTTCAAATGTCTTTATACCGACCCTCGAGACTCTACTTTGAATTGACTTGTACACATTTGAAATCTATGAACCTCAGCTCTGATACCATTTTTCATGACCCAAAAATGCACGTGATGGCATTTGTCTATTCTCATCAACACAAGTCAGTCTCAACCCAACGAAACAAAAGAAATACAAAAAGTAAAGCAAGAATAAGATAAAAGCGAAAAACTTATTCATTCTATTATAATCTCAAAATTTGGTTGTCACATGTAAAAGCCACTAACACATAAAGTATGAAAATGAAAGATAATTACAAGTCTCAATGTCTTTGTTTCTCAAGGAGAACAAAACATAAAATAAGAAACAATAGGGCTTGCTGGGATGGCAAACAACTACCTCTCAAAACTACTTTGACAAGCCTCAAAAATAGGAGAAGAAGAAAAACAATCATACGATATTGGGCTCGAAACCTACACAAGTGAAGAAGCAAGGAGTAAGTACCAACCAACATGGTACTCAATAAGTAACCAAATAAATAAGGCAAACTATCTAGAAAACGAGTGCTCTTTTCATCCCAACCAAACCTCCTCAAACTACAAGTTGTATAAAAATCAATCCAACCTAACAGTTCAACAATACACAACTCACAAGGCTCAATAATCATAGTTCAATAGTCACAGGTACAACAACCAACATATATCAAGTATGTCAATCACAAGAGTCAAACAAATCAATCACAAATATCAAGTGTATCAATCACAACTACAAAGTAGATCAATCATAAGCATTAAAATGCATCAATTCAATATAGTCAAACTCTTGCTAGAACCATTTCCCATCGAGTAATAAAACTAGATGGAACCATTTCCCTTCGGCTTTAAATCATATCATGTGAGACCTCGTGGTTCTTTCGCATAATATGTGTATCATTGCATGAGTGTATGTGGTTTATATGACTTGGTGTATCATGTTAGAAGAATAAGTTTGCATAGGGGTGGTAAAAATAAAAAGAATTAAGCTAACGTTATGGGTCAAGGATGCCCTTAAACAAGTTTGAGTTAAAGAATGTCTCTTCTAACACCCCGCCCGTTCAGAAGGTTTAAGTTAACCAGTACCTTTAGGGTAAGACAAAGAGTGTTTTATATGATAAGATGGAGGTTTTATAAGATGATATAGTCGCCCAATGATCGTAAGTTAAGTTTTGAAGTCAAGCAAATTGGGAAATAAAAGTTGACAAAAGTTAGAGTAAGTTTCTTTGATAAATATTCTGAAATTTGAGTAAAATGTCTCGGAGATTTTCTCTCATTCTATAAAGCTTTAGAAGAACCCCAATAAACTAAATTGAAGTTCTACGAGTCTACTTTCCAACTCACTAGACCATTTGTCCATACGACTTCATAATTGAGAGATATTCAAATTTAGTGAGACTGCACAAGCAGGCACGTGAAGGTGGGTCCCTCGCCCCTATGTCGGTTTAGCTCTATAAGATTTGGTTTCCCTTCGTTCTAACTCATTTTTTTCGACCAAAAAATAAGAAAACAGTCCTAAATCCTCTCTAAAGGTTCCCCTATCATCCAAGCAAATATCTTTCAATAAGGTTTCACCCTCGGAATGTTCATAGAGATTATGTTACTTATTTGCTTCTCGTTGGTTGTGATTTGAAGGATTCTTCGTGGTGAAGGAGTCTCGTTTTTAGGTGGTGTTGTTGTTGTTTTGAGGTAATAATTATCACCCTTCATTTTATTGAGTGATTCCAAGTTATAGCTATGCTATAAGAAACAACATGAATAGACGGCTGGAAAAACGTATTTTGATAGTTATGTGATGTTGGGCTGTTTTTGAAGTATTTTCTGATGTTGTTGTTGCTGGAATTTTTGGAAATAATTTGGTTGTGTGTGGTTGTTGTTGATGTGAGTCTAGAAGAGAAGAAGAAGTATGGATGGGTAATTAATTATAAGATAAATAAGTGTAACGTTGGTTCTATTATTGCATTGCAATTTTCAAATGACTTCTTCTTGGTTCAACGTCTTGTGTTTGAGGACACTCTTTGTAATTGAGGAGACATGCTAAAATACTATAAGCTCCATCAATTTTAATTTAAGGTTCTGCCCTTTTATTCTCGTATTGCTTATGAAGATAAAGACATGATTCCAAACGTAATTATTGGACGAACTCAAAGGATGTGATTGGAAGTCGTAAGTTCGAGTTATTATGGTTATATTGAACAATTATAGAACTGTATTACATATATTTTTCTGGATTTAATGGTTTGAAGACTCATTGTTTGGATTTGGTTGTGGTTATTTTGTGGTTGGAAAGGAGTGGTAGGGCGATACATCGAGTTTTTATTATTGTGCAGGCATACTCTATTTGGTTATTGTTGACTATTGTGTAGGCCTCCACTTGTTAATAGCTGCTGCAAAAATGTATGTTACGTCATTAATTTGGGGTTGTAATTTGGAGAAGAAAAGGTAATGAGGCATACATTTAAAAATGGTCTGGCGAGCAAATTACTCTGCTAGTAAGCTCTAAATTGCTACTTTGATCCTGACGTGTTAATATTCTGCCTGTAATGGTTGTGTGACATGATTTTCTATAGATTACATACTGTAAGGAAGGGGTACAATCCATATTGATATAACAAGACCCAGAATTGAGGTATGTTAAGGCTAAACACTGTACTTTCTTTGACCACGAATTTTGGAATCCTAAATCGTCAAATATTGTTTTAGTACTCTATTGCTAGAAAGACCTTTTGTGAAAGGCATTGAGATTGAAGCTGGTGTATTTTTGTTACTCCATTATGTTGATATTCCATTCGTTCGGTTAGATAGGGTATTCGGCGTCTTTATGTCATTTTGTTGATTCTCTTGACTATAGGTACATGTGTACAAATTCTTAGTATTCGGCGTCTTTATGTCATTTTTTTGATTCTCTTGACTATAGATACATGTGTACAAATTCTTATTCTTCTTTAAATGTAGTAACTTAAAAAGATTAGGGATGAACAATATGAATTTGAAATCAGTCCTTCTTCCTCGCTAATTTATATTTTTGAAAAAAACTTTGAAATAATACATCGATCTTCAGAACTCTTAAATATAATTCGTATGTTTAAACTACTAAAGGACGTGTTATTCTAAAATACATTCTTTTACAAACTACTAAGGAGCATATATAAATACTAAATGAA
>NW_026020882.1:0-1064 GCF_019186545.1 Solanum stenotomum
ATGGTCATTATGCCAAAGACTGCAGAGTCAAGGAGAAAATTAAGAGCCTTGATATAGAAGATAATATAAAGGATTCTCTTTATAAAATCATGCTTAATTCTGACTCTGAATCAGGATCAGGGTATAGCAGCAGATATGACTCTTCGACAAGTGAAGATCTTAAAGCTCTTCAACAAGAAGATTACTTGACCTCTGAAAATGAATGTTCACCATGCCAGCAAGGAATGGCATGTGAAAAGGAAGATGATGAGGATGATCTTTATAAGATCTATGAACAATTTAAAGAAATGAGTCTTAATGTCATTGATAATGACAAAATTATTGAATTATTACAAAATATAAAAGACCCTGAAATTAGAGCTCAGATTATTGATAAAATCAGTGACTCTAAAGAAAAGGAATTTACTATTCAAAAGGATAATACTCCTAGAGAAATTCCTACCAAAGAAGGTTCATATACTATGGCAGAGGTAAAAAACCTCTTATCAGAAAGAAGGAAAATGATAAGTTCTCCTACTACTATTAATGACTTGAAAAAAGAGATTGATAATCTCAAAGAAGATATTACTCTTCTTAAAGAAAAGAATGTTGTTATAGAAGTCAGACTTGATGCTATCCAAACCCTCAGAAATTTGGATAATGCTTCTGAATCATCGTCCTCCATGGAAGGTGAAAATGATAGTTTAGACTTTATAAAAAATCTTTCTTTAAAAAGTGATAAAACAGATTTTCTTTATAGTCTTAAAGCTTTTACTTCTCAAAAGTTTTATACAAAAATTACTCTTCTTATTGATTACAATTATAAAAAAGAGTTTATAGCTCTTATTGATAGTGCTGCTGATTTAAATTGTATCCAAGAAGGACTCATACCTTCAAGATATTTTCATAAAACTACTCATAGTTTGAGATCAGCAAATGGTAGTAAAATGAATATTGAATTTAAACTTCCTAAAGCTTTCATTTGTAAAGGGAAAAGTTGTGTTCCCCAAAGTTTTGTTTTAGTTAAAAACATCACTAACCAAATTATTTTGGGTGTTCCTTTTATAAATGAAATTTTCCCTCTT
>NW_026020882.1:1525-2614 GCF_019186545.1 Solanum stenotomum
GCAGAACAAGAAAGAGGAGCACCTAGATTGGTTATCAATTATAAGCCGCTTAATAAAGCCCTTAAATGGATCAGGTATCCTATTCCTAATAAAAAGGATTTGCTTGATCGAGTTTATGATGCTATCATATTTTCTAAATTTGATTTAAAATCAGGATATTGGCAGATTCAAATAGCAGAATCTGACAGATTCAAAACAGCTTTTAATGTCCCTATGGGTCAATACGAATGGAATGTGATGCCATTTGGATTGAAAAATGCTCCTTCGGAATTCCAAAAAATTATGAATGATATATTCTTACCTTATACTAATTTCATAATTGTTTATATAGATGATATCTTGATATTTTCTAAAAATATAGAAACCCATTTTAAACATTTAGAATTATTTAAAAAAATTATTATGCAAAATGGTTTGGTAATTTCTCAACCAAAAATGGCTCTCTTTCAAACTAATGTCAGATTTTTAGGTCATAATATTGAAAGAGGGAGTATCAGCCCCATTAACAGAAGTATAGAATTTGAAGAAGGTCTCTGCGAGGGGATGATCATAGTATTAATTATGATAATTATACTTATGGCAAATTAATAAGTGCTTGCGTACAGGAAGGAAGGACTTTATTAAATCCATCAACATAATCCCAATAATTATATTTTACTGGGACCTTTTGTTCCGGATGGATATAATCCAATTCCTTTAAGGTGCTCATACCCCATTCTTCTGGTGATATTATCTTCTTAATAACTATTTTTGAAAAGTTATAAACTTTCTTGGTATTAGCAGGGTGAAAATGCTGGAATTCACATCCTGTAGATGAGAGTATAATCTCATAATGCATTCTGTATTTATATGTTGTAGCCGTATAAGCTACTGTATCCAGATACCTAGTCATTATTTGCCAAGGCTCATTTCTCCATCGGAGATCACCTTCTTCCAACAGAAGTATAACTTCTTTTTTGTTATTTGTATCAAATACTTCTATATTTTCATCATCCATTAGTGCTGATGAGTATGTTGTGGATGTATTAGTTTCGTCCTTTTCCTTGGATTTAATGAAATCTATGAATTCTTTATACATTGGGTGGTTGA
>NW_026020883.1:0-240 GCF_019186545.1 Solanum stenotomum
TCCTCCATTTTGAATCTTTTGAGTAATTCTTTCACATACTTTTGTTGATGGATTAATGTATCTGTAGGTGTTTGCTTTATTTGAAGCCCTAAAAAGTAGTTCAATTCTTCGATCATGCTCATCTCAAACTCATTGCTCATAAGGTTGGAAAATTCGTTAGTGAGTACCTTGTTTGTGGCTCCAAATATAATGTCGTCAACATATACCTGTACAATTAGTAGATCCTTTCCTTTGTTTCTG
>NW_026020884.1:0-536 GCF_019186545.1 Solanum stenotomum
TACTCTTCATCACCCTCACTCTCCTTATAATTCTCATCACCCTCCTGATCAGATCCATCACTGCTAGCCGGACATGGAGGAAGAATATTTCCTTATTCAAAAAGAAAAGTTAGTTAGAGTGTTGACTCCCGTTGAACAAAGGACTACTACAATCACGCAATTGTTCATAAAAGATGTTTGCTTCTTCATTAGGAGCTTCTTCTACATTTTCTCCTTGTTCAAAATCAGAATGCATCCCAAAAGCATCATTAATCATATCTGACATTCTAGAACCTTGGAAATAATTATGCTCGGTACATCTACTACTTTCACCGACAACAAAGTTATTAAACATAGTGTCACTTTCAACCTCACCATAGCTAGTCCAAACTGTATACCCTGGTTTGAATCCATTCATCATAAGATGCATAACAACAGTCTCTGTTGTATGATATCTCACATTTTCACAATTAACACACGGACACCTAATCAATCTTGAATTTAAAAAATCATCAAGTGTCATTGCATGGTTTATAAATCTAGTGACACCTTCTGCA
>NW_026020885.1:0-714 GCF_019186545.1 Solanum stenotomum
ACCAAAACAACACAATATTTTCAACATAAACAAACTATTTCAAAATAAACTTCATCCAACTTCAAAATAAACTAAAATACGATCAAATTAAACAATTCTAAAAATATAGAAGTCTAAAATGTCAAATAGATACAACTACTCTTCATCACCCTCACTCTCCTTATCATTCTCATCACCCTCCTGATCAGATCCATTACTGCTAGCCGGACACGAAGGAAGAATATTTCCTGATTCAAAAAGAAAAGTTAGTTGGGCCTGAAGCGCTGCATACCTCTTGTGACTACAAAACTTACAAGACTCTAGATTGACATCCTCCTTATAGTATAACATGCAACCTTTTTCACAACAATCAATTCTTATCGAGGAGAGTCCTAACTTAGCCACCAATGCATTTGCTTTATCATAAGAATCAGGAATCTCTACATTGGGATCAACTAATTCCTTCATAAGTTCTATCATAGAGTCCATTGCTCCTTGAGAAATATTATTGTCAGATTTGATACTTAACAATCTAACTGCAACAGACAATTTAGAGTGTTGACTCCCGTTGAACAAAGGACTACTACAATAATGCAATTGTTTATAAAAGATGTTTGCTTCTTCATTAGGAGTTTCTTCTACATTTTCTCCTTGTTCAAAATCAGAATGCATCCCAAAAGCATCATTAATCATATCTGACATTCTACAACCTTGGAAATAATTATGCTCGGTAGA
>NW_026020886.1:0-333 GCF_019186545.1 Solanum stenotomum
CCGCTTAAAAATTGTAAGTTTATTAACAATTTACCTTCTTTGACACACACATACATATATGTTCTATGTTGAATTAATATTGAACTCTTTTTAACCATAGGTGACAATGATTTTGAACGAGACGTTAAGGCTATATCCACCAGTTGATGCAACTAGTCGAAAAACTACAACCAATACCAAGCTTGGGGAACTAAGTTTACCAGCTGGAGTGATGCTCTTATTGCCAATAATTTTATTGCATCATGACAAGGAAATATGGGGCGAAGATGCAACAGAGTTCAAGCCAGAGAGATTTAGTGAAGGCATTTCAAAGGCAACAAAGGGTCAAATGAC
>NW_026020887.1:0-1567 GCF_019186545.1 Solanum stenotomum
TATTGAGAGAGGTAATATTAGCCCTATTAACATGAGTATTGAATTTGCTTCAGAATTTCCTAATATTATAACTAATAAAACTCAGTTACAAAGATTTCTTGGAAGTCTTAATTATGTTGCTCCTTTTATTAAAGACTTGGCAAAAGATACTACTGTTTTATACAACAGGTTAAAAAATAATCCTAAGGCTTGGACAAATGACCATACTGAAGCTGTCAAAAAGATTAAAGAAAAGGTTAAAAACCTTCCTTGTTTGACTTTGGCAAATCCAAATTGGGCCAAAACAGTAGAAACTGATGCTTCAGATATAGGTTATGAAGGAGTATTAACTCAATATTGTCCTAATAATAAACGACATTATATTGTTCAATTTTATTCGGGCAAATGGAATAATGCACAAAAGAATTATGCTACTATAGCTAAAGAAATTTTGGCTATAGTTAATGTGTTCTTAAATTTCAAGGTGATCTTTATAATCAGAAGTTTTTAATAAAAACTGATTGCCAAGCTGCTAGATTTATGTTCAATAAAGACTGTAAACATGATGTTTCTAAACAAATGTTTGTTAGATGGCAAGCTCTTTTAGCACCTTTCGATTTTGAAATACAGTATAAGAAAGGTGAAGATAATAGTCTTCCTGATTTTCTTACTAGAGAATCTCTAGACTAATAATTATTCTCTTTTCAGGATGAGACCAACATGGCCCCCTCCATCCAGGAGGGGAAGAGGAAGAACCAACCCAGGAAGAGGAGGTCATATCCTAGCTCAACAGGGTAGCAGAATACTAACATCATTTAATGTTAGTAATTCAACAGCTTCATCAAGTGGAATCAGTGGTATTGATACAAACCACCCGATGTATAAGGAATTTATGGATTTTATGAAATCCAAGAAAGAGTCGAATAATAATGATCCACCGTCATACTCTTCAATATTGATGGATGATGAGAACATAGAAGTTTTTGATATAAATGACAAAAAAGAAGTTATACTTCTTCTAGAGGAAAATGATCTAAAATGGAGAAATGAGCCATGGCAGATAATGGCCAGGTATTTGGATACAGTATCTTATACAACTACTGTATACAAATACAGAATGCACTATGAGATAATACTCTCATCTACAGGGTGTGAATTTCAACATTTTTACCCTGCTAATACCAAGAAAGTTTATAACTTTTCAAAATTAATTATAAAGAAGATTATAGCACCTGAAGAATGGGGTATGAGTACTTTAAAGGAATTGGATTATATCTACCCAGAGCAAAAAGTTGCGGTAAAGTACAATTATTGGGATTATATTGATGGATTTAATAAAGTCCTGTTATATGAAAATGCTAATAGGAAGCATTCGTGGTTCATTAAAATATGTTCTAATGTATTTGACAGACATATTCCAAATTGGTTTTGTAAATGGTGGACTTTATATGGTCCTTCAATAAAAATCCTACCAGAATCATACAAGAAATTATATTTGGAATGGGTGGACATATCCCCAAAATTAATAAAGTTACAGGAAGAAAATGTATTCTTCGAAGAAATATCTTTGATGTATTTCTTCATTGAA
>NW_026020888.1:0-740 GCF_019186545.1 Solanum stenotomum
GTTTGAGTACAATCTCTTTTAAGACAAATATTTTTGTGTAATAATCTCAAAACAAATAAAGAGTTATATTTTTAAACATATGAGCTAGTTATATTTTGGGAGTAGTATTGAGCACCGATATGAGGGAGAATTCAAACAATTTATAGGCCCCATAAACCATGTTGCCAATGTGGGTAGAAAGGGTCATACTCTTTAGATGATTCCTTATTGCTTTTTAGCATAGTCTAGTGGATCCACTTCGTAGTAGGTTATATACCCTGGCAAAGTATAGGACAGTTCTGGCAGTGTGGACTAGACATTGTATCATCACATAGCTCATAGTGCTGGTTGTCGGTTAGAGAATCTCCGACAGAGTTACTTTGTATTTTTATATACAATCAGAGTTATTATTGTATTTTCATACAACTGAGTTATTATTGTATTTTTGTATACAATTGAGTTATTGACTATTATCTCAAAAGCTTTCTAGATATTGCATCCTTTATTGTTGCTGAGTATCTTGAATTTGAATAGAGTCTCTTGAGTCAGAATTGAGTACCTTATTGTTGAGTTGAACCCTATTTCTTTGAGTTGAGTTGAACTATGTTTCACTGAGTCGAGTATCTTACTATTGAGTTAAGTCCTATTTTCTCTGAGTTGAGTTGAGTTGAGTGAGTTGAGAAGAGGTAAGTTCCATCAGGTCAACCTTATGTTTATGCTTTAGAATTCCCCATACATGCTCATACATTCCATGTACTGAG
>NW_026020889.1:0-420 GCF_019186545.1 Solanum stenotomum
ATCCTCAGGCCCAGCCATTGTGCAGCTTGCTGCAACAAAGCAAGCTTAGGAATGAATCTAATGGAAATTTAGGTCTTTATCCGCTTGGAAGATTATTCTTTCCTCCTCGGCGAAAGAGGGCAAAAAGGGTGTGTAGGAGAAAGAATTCAAAAAGGAGAGAAGATTTTGTCCACCAAGCGGGACGGAGGCATAAGCAATAGCAAACAATCTCTAACTAAGTAGTTTTTGAGGTTCACCGGATTCCCTCTGGGATTATTAATTACGTATACATAAGGAATATTTAACAAAGCAGACCAGCACTTTTTATTCATTAATAGCCGTTACATGGGAAGCCATACTAGCTGCCTGAGAAGAGAAGCCTGGGACAGTGTCGGTGTGGTCTGCAAAATCGAAACCCAAGGGAGGTACCTCAATCTGGGG
>NW_026020890.1:0-420 GCF_019186545.1 Solanum stenotomum
AAGCTTTAAAATTATTATTTTTTTGGGATGGGGGTGGTGGTGGTTGGGGGGCTGGTTTGAGGGTAAGGACAAAATAAATTGATTTTTTTAACAAAAAAGTAACTGTAATTTGAAGTTGGAAGAGAGTTTTGGAAAATGTTTTCCTTAAATTTTGAAGGGAAGTCATTTTCCTTAAATTTGAGGAAAATGAGTTGATTTGAAAAACATTTTCTAAAACATTTAACCCAACCAAACATGAGAAAATTGAAGAACATTTTCCGAAAAATGTTTTCCTTCATACCAAACACACCCCAATGTGGACTCCCCAGTGATATGTCAAAAATCAATTGGCCACTAAATTACTCTTACCATATGTGCAAATAATATATGTTCTGGCCAATCTAATCAATCTTAAGACTTCGGCTACATGATAACTACCAA
>NW_026020891.1:0-385 GCF_019186545.1 Solanum stenotomum
GACTCGAACCGGGTACTGTAGCCAAAATAAGATCACAGGTAAGCTGGACCACGGACTCTAACCGGGTACTGTAGCTAATCCTGGACATAAGTAAGCTGGACCACGGACTCTAACCGGGTACTGTAGCTAATAGAAAAGCAGGGCATTATGGATACAAGGTCATAAGCTGAGTTACCGACTATCAGACTCAAGTCTGCTATATCAGTCTACAAGGAGCTGACCGTCCGAAACGACGTCGGAAAATGTTCTACTGCCCAACGACATCCGAAATCTCGCAAGTCTATGGCAACACTAGTCTAAGCCTAGACTAAGGCCAAACATACTTCAATTCAATATTATCATATACACCACCAGATGTGAATATTCAATAATATCAAGAGACATG
>NW_026020892.1:0-329 GCF_019186545.1 Solanum stenotomum
TTATGGTCTATTTTTGTATATTATCATAAAATGGAATGATTATATGATGTTTATGGTTTCATGCCTCCATGATCAAATTATGAAGGTTGTTATATATGTATATATATATGTATGTTATTGGTGGGCTGTTTTACATGGATTTTGAAATTTGTTGGACTTAGTACTCTTGAAACACATGATTTTATTTACATGAACAAGTAGCCCACCATATGTTTGATAAAATGCCATTTATAGAATTCTTATGAAATGGAAGGTCCAATGTACGTCCTATGAGTCGGATGATTATATAAGTATTGAAACAATGATGAAATGGATACATGTATATGATT
>NW_026020893.1:0-347 GCF_019186545.1 Solanum stenotomum
GAAACGGACACCTGAGGCCCGAGTTATGATCGTTTGAAGTTTCCTAAATTCAAAGCCACCTTCCACCTTTAAGATGCTGAATTTCAAACGGCCGTAACTTTCGGCTCGAACGTCCGTTCGACGCGATCTTTTTTTTGAAACCTCGTATTTTTTCGAGATCTATGTGAGGAACCCATCACCCTTGTCTGAATTTCCTTTTATTTTTTTCATCATATTTCCGCTCGCGCGCAAGAATCAGTAAAACGCGTTTCTGGGAAAATCGGCACGCGCAAACCGCCTTTAGGCAGTTTGGTTGCGTAGATCTCGAAAAAATACGCCGTTTCAAAAAAAAAATCGCCTGAAACGGA
>NW_026020894.1:0-667 GCF_019186545.1 Solanum stenotomum
TTTACTTTAAATGCAATAATGACTAAATAATGGATTAGGAGAATAGGAATGTGAGAGTGTATTTGATTTATTAATGTATTCTTAATAAATACTAAGTAATGGTTATGATAATCAACCTTATAGTAGACTTTTCTGCTCCTATGTTTGAAAAATGAAAATTTGACCATTCACATTCTTATGAATTATAAGGACTCACATTTAATATGGATTTTTATATAAAATTTTAGTTACAAAAGAGTGATAAATAGGATAATTATGCTTCATTTCATCACACTCCCAACTTCGCAATAATCATCGAAATATGACATATTTACACAAGAATACAATATCATCCTTTTCTCCTAGAATAGTAAGAATATTGTACTGAGGTTGATATTTATTTTCTTTCATATAAATAATTGCTTTTTAATTATATGTTATGATGGTTTAAAATGCTGATTTAGGATACTAGCTTCATAAAATTATTCCTACAATTGTATTACTAAAAAAAGGGTTAGTTATATGCTTACACTTTAAAATGTGTATACGTATTGTATATGTGCTTAATTTGGGGTAAGATTCTTTAGAGCTATTTGTAGTAACATTAATTTTCGAAATTTTGGTACAACTTATATTTTATCATGTCATGTTGTAGTTGTACTGTCACGACCCGATTTATCAAGTCATG
>NW_026020895.1:0-242 GCF_019186545.1 Solanum stenotomum
AATTTCAAGTTCATGTTCTAAGTTCTAAGTTCTAAGTTCTAGTTTAAGTTCAAGTTCAACATCAAGTTGAAGTTCAAATTCAAGTTCAAGTTCTAAATTCATGTTCAAGTTCTAATTTCAAGTTCTAAGTTCTAAGTTCAAGTTCAAGTTCTAAGTTCTAAGTTNGTTCTAAGTTCTAAGTTCTAAGTTCTAGTTTAAGTTCAAGTTCAACATCAAGTTCAAGTTCAAATTCAAGTTCAAGT
>NW_026020896.1:0-848 GCF_019186545.1 Solanum stenotomum
TATAGTCCACGAATTTTTTGGTGATCCAAAATTGCGACCTCATTTTTGCCAAAATTATACGTGGACGTCCGTTAAGACCTTATCTATGGAGCCAGTTGGCCCTCACGGCCAAAATGGCCCATTTTCAAGGTCAAACGAGCCCTAGAGTAGGTAAACCTCTTCTTTTACTGATTTTTGTGTGCTATAGTCCACAGATTTTTTGGTGATCCGGAATTCCGACCTCATTATTACCAATATTATACCTGGACGGCCGTTAAGACCTTATCTGTGGAGCCAGTTGGCCCTCATAACCAAATTGGCCAATTTACAAGGTCAAACGTGCCCTATAGTAGGTAAACACCCCATTTTACTAATTTTCTTGTGCTATAGTGTACGAATTTTTTTGTGATCAAGAATTACTACCTCATTTTTGCCAAAATTATACCTGGACGTCCGTTAAGACCTTATCTATGTAGCCAGTTCACCCTCACGGCCAAAATGGACAATTTCCAAGGTCAAACGAGCCCTACAGCAAGTAAACCCCCCATTTTACCGATTTTCGTGGTGCTATAATCAACAGATTTTTTGGTAATCCAGAATTCTGACCTATTTTTTGCCAAAATTATACCTAGACGTTCGTTAAGACCTTATCTATGGAGCCAGTTTGCCCTCACGTCTAAAGAGGCCCATTTTCATAGTCAAATGAGCCCTAGAACAACTAAACCCCCCATTTTACGTATTTTTGTGAGCTACAATCCACAGATTTTTTGGTGAACCGGAATTCCGATCTTTTTTTTGCCAAAATTTTAACTGTACGTCAATTAAAACCTTATCTTTGGAACCAGTTGGCCCTCACGACTAAAATTGCC
>NW_026020897.1:0-36170 GCF_019186545.1 Solanum stenotomum
GATCTATATGAAGAACCCATCGCCTTTATCTGAATTTCGTTTTATTTTTTTCATCATATTTCGACGCGCATAAGAATCAGTAAAACGCGTTTTTGGAAAAATCAGCACACGCAATCCGCCTTTGGGCAGTTTGGTTGCGTAGATCTCAAAAAAATACGCGGATTCAAAAAAAAAATCGCCTGAAACGGACACCCGAGGCCCGAGTTATGGCCTTTTGAAGTTTCATAAATTTAAAGCCACCTTCAACCTTTAAGATGCTGAATTTCACATGGCCGTAACTTTCGGTTCAAACGTCCGTTTGACGCAATCTTTTGTTTGAATCCTCGTATTTTTTCGAGATCTGTTTGAAGAACCCATCGCATTTGTCTGAATATCTTTTTATTTTTTTCATCACATTTCCGCTTGCGTAAGAATCAGTAAAAGGCGTTTTTGGGAAAATTAGCACGCACAAACTGCCTTAAGTAGATCTCGAAAAAATACGCGGATTCAAAAAAAAAATCGCCTTAAACGGACAACCGAGGCCCGACTTATGGCCGTTAGAAATTTCATCAATTCAGAGCCACCTTCATCCTTTAAGATGCTGAATTTCAAATGGCCGTAACTTTCGGCTCGAACGTCCGTTTGACGCAATCTTTTTTTTGAAACCTCGTATTTTTTCGAGATCTATATGAGGAACCCATCGCCTTTGTCTGAATTTCCTTTTATTTTTTTCATCATATTTCCGCTCGCGTAAGATTCAGTACAAGGCGTTTGTGCGAAAATCGGAACGCGCAAACCACCTTTAGGCAGTTTGGTTGCGTAGATCTCGAAAAAATACGCGGATTCAACATAAAATCGCCTTAAACGGACACCCGAGGCCCGAGTTATGGCCGTCTGAAGTTTCATAAATTCATAGTCACCTTCAACCTTTAAGATGCTGAATTTCAAATGGCCGTAACTTTCGGCTCGAACGTCCGTTTGACGCAATCTTTTTTTTGAACCCTCGTATTTTTTCGAGATCTATTTGAAGAACCCATCGCCTTTGTCTGAATTTCCTTTTATTTTTTTCATCATATTTCCGTTCGCGTAAGAATTAGTAAAAGGCATTTTTGGGAAAATCGGCACGCGTAAACCGCACTAAGGCAGTTTGGTTGCGTAGATCTTGAAAAAATACGCGGATTCAAAGAGAAAATCGCCTGAAACGGACACCCGAGGCCCGATTTATGGCCGTTTGAAGTTTCATAAATTCAAAGCCACCTTCAACCTTTAAGATGTTGAATTTCAAATGGCCGTAACTTTCGGCTCGAAAGTCCGTTAGACGCAATCTTTTTTTTGAATCCTTGTATTTTTTCGAGATCTATTTCAACAACCCATCGCCTTTGTCTGAATGTCCCTTTATTTTTTCATCATATTTCCGATCGCGTAAGAATCAGTAAAAGGCGTTTTTCCGAAAATCGGCGTGAGCAAACCGCCTTTAGGCAGTTTGGTTGCGTAGATCTCGAAAAAATACGCGGATTCAAAAAAAAATCGCTAGGAACGGACAAACGAGGCCCGAGTTATGGCCGTTTGAAATTTCATAAATTCAAAGCCACCTTAAACCTTTAAAATGCTGAATTTCAAATGGCCGTAACTTTCGGCTCGAACGTCCGTTCGACGCAATATTTTTTGAATCCTCTTATTTTTTCGAGATTTATTTGAAGAACCCATCTCCTTTGTCTGAATTTCCTTTTATTATTTTCATCATATTTCCGCTCGCATAAGAATCAGTAAAAGGCGTTTGTGCGAAAATCGGAACGCGCAAACCGCCTTTAGGCAGCTTGGTTGCGTAGATCTCGAAATAATACGGGGATTAAAAAATAAATCGCCCGAAACGGACAACCGAGGCCAGAGTTATGGCCGTTTGAAGTTTCATAAATTCAAAGCCACCTTCAACCTTTAAGGTGCTGAATTTCAAATGGCCGTAACTTTCGGCTCGAACGTCCGTTTGACGCAATCTTTTTTTTGAATCCTCGTATTTTTTCGACATCTATTTGAAGAACCAATCACCTTTGTCTGAATTTCCTTTTATTTCTTCCATCATATTTCAGCTCGCGTAATAATCAGTAAAAGGCATCTTTGCGAAAATCGGCACGCGCAAATGGTTGCGTAGATCTCGAAAAAATACGCGGATTCAAAAAAAAATCGTCTTAAACGGACACCCGAGGCCCGAGTTATGGCCGTCTGAAGTTTCATAAATTCAGAGCCACCTTCAACCTTTAAGATACTGAATTTCAAATGGCCGTAACTTTCGGCTCGAACGTCCGTTTGACGCAATCTTTTTTTTGAACCCTCGTATTTTTTCGAGATCTATTTGAAGAACCCATCGCCTTTGTCTGAATTTCCTTTTATTTTTTTCATCATATTTCCGTTCGCGTAAGAATCAGTAAAAGGGATTTTTGGGAAAATCGGCACGCGTAAACCGCCCTAAGAAGGTTTGGTTGCGTAGATCTCAAAAAAATACGCGGATTCACAAAAAAATCGCTTTAAACGGACGCCCGAGGCCCGAGTTATGGCCGTTTGAAGTTTCATAAATTCAGAGCCACCTTCAACCTTAAAGATGCTGAATTTCAAATGGCCGTAACTTTCAGCTCGAACGTCCGTTTGACGCAATCATTTTTTTGAATCCTCGTATTTTTTCGAGATATATTTGAAGAACCCATCGCCTTTGTGTGAATTTCCTTTTATTTTTTTCATCATATTTCCCATCGCGTAAGAATCAGTAAAAGGCATTTTTGGGAAAATCAGCACGCGCAAACCGACTGTAGGCAGATTAGTTGCGTAGATCTCGAAAAAATATGCGGATTCAAAAAAAAAATCACCTGAAACGGACACCCGAGGCCCGAGTTATGGCCGTTTGAAGTTTCATAAATTCAGAGCCACTTTCAACCTTTAAGATGCTGAATTTCAAATGGCTGTAACTTTCGGCTCGAACGTCCGTTTGACGCAATCTTTTTTTTGGAATCCTCGTATTTTTTCGAGATCTATTTGAAGAACCCATCGCCTTTGTCTGAATTTCCTTTTATTTTTTTCATCATATTTTTGCTCGCGTAAGAAACAGTAAAAGGCATTTTCGCGAAAATAGGCACGCGCAAACCGCCCTTAGGCAATTTGGTTGCGTAGATCTCGAAAAAATACGCGGATTCAAAAAGAAAATCGCCTGAAACGGACACCCGAGGCCCGATTTATGGCCGTTTGAAGTTTCATAAATTCAAAGCCACCTTCAACCTTTAAGATGCTGAATTTCAAATGGCCGTAACTTTCGGCTCGAAAGTCCGTTAGACGCAATCTTTTTTTTGAATCCTTGTATTTTTTTGAGATCTATTTGAACAACCCATCGCCTTTGTCTGAATGTCCCTTTATTTTTTCATCATATTTCCGATCGCGTAAGAATTAGTAAAAGGCGTTTTTGCGAAAATCGGCGTGAGCAAACCGCCTTTAGGCAGTTTGGTTTCGTAGATCTCGAAAAAATACGCGGATTCAAAAAAAAATCGCTAGGAACGGACAACCGAGGCCCGAGTTATGGCCGTTTGAAGTTTCATAAATTCAGAGCCACCTTCCACCGTTAAGATGCTGCATTTCAAATGGTCGTAATTTTCGGCTTGAACGTCCGTTCGACGCAATATTTTTTTTGAAACCTCGTATTTTTTCGAGATCTATATGAAGAACCCATCGCCTTTGTCTGAATTTCCTTTTATTTTTTTCATCATATTTCGATGCGTATAAGAATCAGTAAAAGGCGTTTTTTGGAAAATCGGCACGCGCAAACCGCCTTTAGGCAGTTTGGTTGCGTAGATCTCAAAAAAATACGCGAAGTCAAAAAAAAAACGCCTGAAACGGACACCCGAGACCCGAGTTATGGCCGTTTGAAGTTTCATAAATTCAAAGCCACCTTTAACCTTTAAGATGGTGAATTTCAAATGGCCGTAACTTTCGGCTCGAACGTCCGTTTGATGCAATCATTTTTTTGAATCCTCGTATTTTTTCGATATCTATTTGAAGAACCCATCGCCTTTGTCTGAATTTCCTTTTATTTCTTTCATCATATTTCCGATCGCGTAGGAATCAGTAAATGGCATTTTTGGAAAAATCGGCGCGCGAAAACAGCCTTTTAGCAGTTTGGTTGAGTAGGTATCGAAAAAATACGCGGATTCAAAAAAAAAATCGCCTGATATGGACAACCGAGGCCCGAGTTATTGTCTTTTGAAGTTTCATAAATTCAAATCCACCTTCAACCTTTAAGATGCTGAATTTCAAATGGCCGTAACTTTCGGCTCGAATGTCCGTTTAACGCAATCTTTTTTCTGAATCGTCGTATTTTTCGAGATCTATTCGAAGAACCCATCGCCTTTGTCTGAATTTCCTTTTATTTTTTTAATCATATTTTCGATCTCGTAGGAATCAGTAAATGGCGTTTCTGGGAAAATCGGCACGCGCAAACCGCCTTTAGGTAGTTTGGTTGTGTAGATATCGAAAAAATACGCGGATTCAAAAAAAAAATCGCCTGATACGGACACCCGAGGCCCGAGTTATTGTCTTTTGAAGTTTCATAAATTCAAAGCCACCTTCAACCTTTAAGATGCTGAATTTCAAATGGCCGTAACTTTCAGCTCGAATGTCCGTTTGACGCATTCTTTTTTTTGAATTCTCGTATTTTTTAGTGATCTATTTGAACAACCCATCGCCTTTGTCTAAATTTCCTTTTATTTTTTTCATCATATTTCTGATCACGTAAGAATTAGTAAAAGGCGTTTCTGGAAAAATTGGCACGCGCAAACCGCCTTTAGGCTGTTTGGTTGCTTAGATCTCAAAAAAATACGCGGAATCAAAAAAAAAATCGCTTGAAACGGACACCCGAGGCCCGAGTTATGGCCGTTTGAATTTTCATAAATTCAAAGTCACCTTCAACCTTTAAGATGCTGAATTTTAAATGGCTGTAACTTTCGGCTCGAACGTCCGTTTGACGCAATCTTTTTTCTGAATCGTCGTATTTTTTCGAGATCTATTCGAAGAACCCATCGCCTTTGTCTGAATTTCCTTTTATTTTTTTCATCATATTTCAGCTAGCGTAATAATCAGTAAAAGGCGTTTTTGTGAAAATCGGCATGCGTAAACCGCCTTTAGTCAGTTTGGTTGCATAGATCTCGAAAAAATACGCGGATTCAAAAAAAAATTGCCTTAAACGGACACCTGAGGCCCGAGTTATGGCCGTTTGAAGTTTCATAAATTCAAAGCCACCTTCAACCTTTAAGATGCTAAATTTCAAATGGCCGTAACTTTCGGCTCGAACGTCTGTTTGACGAAATCTTTTTTCTGAATCGTCGTATTTTTTCGAGATCTATTTGAAGAACCCATCGCCTTTGTCTGAATTTCCTTTTATTTTTTTCATCATCCCCTTGTTCGAATTTCAATTTATTTTTTTCACCACGTTTCGACGCGCGCACGAATAAGTAAAAGGCGTTTTTTTCAAAAAATGGCTCGCGCAAACCGCCTTCAGGCTTTTGGCTGCGTAGATATCGAAAAAATATGCGGATTCAAAAAAAAAATCGCCTTAATCGGACACCCGAGGCCCGAGTTACGGCCGTTTGAAGTTTGAAAAATTCAAAGCTACCTTCAATCTTTAAGATGCTGAATTTTCAGACGGCCGTAACTCTCGGCTCGCACGTCCGTTTGACGCAATTTTTTTATGAATCCTCGTATTTACACGAGATCTATTTGAAATACCCATCCCCCTTGTTCGAATTTCCTTTTATTTCTTTCACCACATTTTGACACGCGCGCATGAATCAGTAAAACGCATTTTTACGAAAAACGGCTCATACAAACTGCCTTCAGAAAGATTGGCTGCGTAGATATCGAAAAAATACGTGGATTCAAAAAAAAAATCGCCTTAATCGGACACCCGAGGCTCGAGTTATGGCCGTTTGAAGTTTGAAAAAGTCAAAGTTACCTTCAATCTTTAAGATGCTGAATTTTCAGACGGCCGTAACTCTTTGCTCGCACGTCCGTTTAACGCAATTTATATTTTGAATCATCGTATTTTCACGAGATCTATTTGAAAAACCCATCCCCCTTGTTCGAATTTCCTTTTATTTTGTTCACCAACTTTCGATGCGCGTACGAATCAGTAAAAGGCGTTTTTTCGAAAAACGGCTCGCGCAAACTGCCTTCAAGCAGTTTGGCTACGTAGATATCAAAAAAATACGCGAATTCAAAAAAAAAATCGCCTTAATCGGACACCCGAGGCACGAGATATGGCCTTTTGAAGTTTAAACAATTCAAAGCTACCTTCAATCTTTAAGATGCTGAATTTTCAGACGGCCGTAACTCTCGGTTCGCACGTCCATTTGACGCAATTTTTTTTTGAATCCTCGTATTTTCACAAGATCTATTTGAAAAACCCATCCCCCTTGTTCGAATTTCCTTTTATTTTTTTCACAACTTTTCGACGCGCGCACGAATAACTAAAAGGCATTTTTTCAAAAAACAGCTCACGCAAACCGCCTTCAGGCAGTTTCGCTGCGTAGATATCAAAAAAATACGCGGATTCAAAAAAAAAATCAACCTAATCGGACACCCGAGACCCGAGTTATGGCCGTTTGAAATTTGAAAAATTCAAAGCTACCTTCAATCTTTAAGATGCTGAATTTTCAGACGGCTGTAACTCTCGGCTCGCACGTCCGTTTGACGCAATTATTTTTTTGAATCCTCGTATTTTCACGAGATATATTTGAAAAACCCATCCACATTGTTCGAATTTCCTTTTATTTTTTTCAGCAAGTTTCGAAGCGCGCACGAATCAGTAAAGGGCATTTTTTTGAAAAATGGCTCGCGCAAACCGCCTTCAGGCAGTTTATCTGCGTAGAAATCGAAAAAATACGCTTATTCAATAAAAAATCGCCTTAATCGGACACTCGAGGCCCGAGTTATGGCCGTTTGAAGTTTGAAAAATTCAAAGCTACCTTAAATCTTTAAGATGTTGAATTTTCAGACGGCCCTAACTCTCGGCTAGCACGTCCGTTTGACGGATTTTTTTTTTTGAATCCTCGTATTTTTACGAGATCTATTTGAAAAACCCATCCCCCTTGTTCGAATTTCCATTTATTTTTTTAGCCACGTTTCGACGCGCGCACGAATCAGTAAAAGGCATTTTTTAGAAAAACGGCTCGCGCAAACCGCCTTCAGGCAGTTTGGCTGCATAGATATCGAAAAAATACGCGGATTCAAAAAAAAAATAGCCTTAATCGGACACCCGAGGCCCGAGTTATGGCCGTTTGAAGTTTCATATATTCAAAGCTACCTTCATTCTTTAAGATGCTGAATTTTCAGACGGCCGTAACTCTAGGCTCGAACGTTCATTTGACGTAATTTTTTTTTTGAATCCTCGTATTTTTACGAGATCTATTTGAAAAACCCATCCCCCTTTTCGAATTTCCTTTTATTTTTTTCACCACGTTTCGACACGCGCATGAATCAGTGAAAGGCTTATTTTCGAAAAATGGCTTGCGCAAACCGCCTTCAGGCAGTTTGGCTGCGTGGAAATCGAAAAAATGCGCGGATTCAAAAAAAAATCGCCTTAATTGGACACCCGAGGCCCGAGTTATGGCCATTTGAAGTTTGAAAAATTCAAACTACCTTGAATCTTTAAGATGCTGAATTTTCAGACGGCCGTAACTCTCGGCTCGCACGTTCGTTAGACGCAATTTTTTTTAATTCCTCGTATTTTTACGAGATCTATTTGTAAAAACCATCCCCCTTGTTCGAATTTCCTTTTATTTTTTTCACCACGTTTTGACTAGCGCACGAATCAGTAAAAGGCGTTTTTTCAAAAAACGGCTCGCGCAAACCGCCTTCAGGCGGTTTGGCTGCATAGATATCGAAAAAATACGCGGATTCAAATAAAAAATCGCCTTAATCGGACACCCGAGGCCCGAGTTATGGCCGTTTGAAGTTTCATAAATTCAAAGCTACCTTCATTCTTTAAGATGCTGAATTTTTAGACGGCCGTAACTTTCGGCTCGAACGCTCGTTTTACGCAATTTTTTTTTGAATCCTCGTATTTTTACGAGATCTATATGAAAAACCCATCCACCTTGTTCGAATTTCCTTTTATTTTTTTGACCACGTTTCGACGCGCGCACGAATCAGTAAAAGGCGTTTATTCAAAAAACGGCTCGCGCAAACCACCTTTAGGCAGTTTGGCTACGTAGATATCGAAAAAATACACGGTTTCAAAAAAAAAATCGCCTTAATCGGACACCAGAGGCCCGAGTTATGGGCATTTGAAGTTTGAAAAATTTAGAGCTACCATCAATCTTTAAGATGCTGAATTTTCAGACGGCCGTAACTCTCGGCTCGCACGTCCGTTTGACGCAATTTTTTTTTGAATCCTCTTATTTTCACGAGATCTATTTGAAAAACCCATCCCCCTTGTTCGAATTTTCTTTTATTTTTTTCACCACGTTTCGACGCGCGCATAAATCAGTAAAAGGCGTTTTTTCAAAAAACGGCTCGTGCAAACCGCCTTCAGGCAGTTTGGCTGCGTAGATATCAAAAAAATACGCGGATTCAACAAAAAAATCGCCTTAATCGGACACCCGAGGTCCGAGTTATGTCCGTTTGAAGTTTCATAAATTCAAAGCTACCTTCAATCTTTAAGATGCTGAATTTTCAGACGGCCGTAACTCTCGGCTCGAACGTCCGTTTGACGCAATCTTTTTTTTGAATCCTCGTATTTTTACGAGATCTATTTGAAAAACCCATCCCCCTTGTTCGAATTTCCTTTTATTTTTTTCACCACGTTTCGACGCGCGCGCGAATCAGTAAAAGGCGTTTTTTCAAAAAATGACTCACGCAAAACGCCTTCAGGCAGTTTGGATGCGTAGATATCGAAAAAATAAGAGGATTCAAAAAAAAGATCGCCTTAATCGGTCACCCAAGGGCCGAGTTATGGCCGTTTGAAGTTTCATAAATTCAAAGGTACCTTCAGTCTTTAAGATGCTGAATTTTCAGACGGCCGTAACTCTCGGCTCGAACGTTCGTTTGACGCAATCTCTCTTTTGAATCCTCGTATTTTTACGAGATCTATTTGAAAAACCCATCCCCCTTGTTCGAATTTCCTTTTATTTTTTTCACCACGTTTCGACGCGCACACGAATCAGTAAAAGGTGTTTTTTCGAAAAACGGCTCGCGCAAACCGCCTTCAGGCAGTTTGGCTGCGTAGATATCAAAATAATACGCGGATTCAAAAGAAAAATCGCCTTAATCGGACACCCGAGATCCTAGTTATGGCCGTTTGAAGTTTCATAAATTCAAAGCTACCGTCAATCTTTAAGATGCTGAATTTTCAGACGGCCGTAACTCTCGGCTCGAACGTCCGTTTGACGCAATCTTTTTTTCGAATCCTCGTATTTTTTCGAGATCTATTTGAAAAACCCATCCCCTTTGTTCGAATTTCCTTTTTTTTTCTCACCACTTTTCTACACGTATAAGAATCAGTAAAAGGCGTTTTCTCGAAAAACGGCTCGTGCTAACCTCCTTTAGGATGCTTGGTTGCGTAAGTATCGAAAAAATACGCGGATTCAAAAAAAAATCGCCTTAATCGTACCCCCGAGGCCCGACTTATAGCCGTTTGAAGTTTCATAAATTCAAAGCTACCTTCAATCTTTAAGTTGCTGAATTTTCAAATGGCCGTCACTCTCGGCACGTACGTCCGTTTGACACAATTTTTTTTTGAATCCTCGTATTTTTTCGAGATCTATTTGAAAAACCCATCCCCTTTGTTCGAATTTCCTTTTTTTTCCTCACCACTTTTCTACACGTATAAAAATCAGTAAAAGGCGTTTTCTCAAAAAACGGCTCGCGCAAACCGCCTTTAGACAGTTTGGTTGCATAGATATCGAAAAAACACGCATATTCAAAAAAAAAATTGCCTTAATCGGACACCCGAGGCCCGAGTTATGGCCGTTTGAAGTTTCATAAATTCAAAGCTACCTTCAATCTTTAAGTTGCTGAATTTTTAAATGGCCATAACTCTCGGCACATACGTCCATTTGACGCAATTTTATTTTTGAATCCTCGTATTTTTTTGATATCTATTTGAAAAACCCATCCCCTTTGTTCGAATTTCCTTTTATTTTTTCTCTCCACTTTTCTACACGTATAAGAATCAGTAAAAGGCATTTTTTCAAAAAACAGCTCGCGCAAACCGCATTTTGAAAGTTTCGTTGCGTAGATATCGACAAAATATGCGGATTGAAAAAAAAAATCGCCTTAATCGAACACCCGAGGCCCAAGTTATGGCCGTTTGAAGTTTCATAAATTCAAAGCTACTTTCAATCTTTAAGTTTCTAAATTTTCAAATGGACGTAACTCTCTGCACGTACGTCCGTTTGACGCAATTTTTTTTTGAATCCTCGTATTTTTTCGAGATTTATTTGAAAAACCCATCTCCTTTGTTCGAATTTCTTTTTTTTTCTCACTATTTTTCTACACGTATAAGAATCAGTAAAAGGCATTTTTTCGAAAAATTGCTCGCGCAAAACTCCTTTAGGCCGTTTGGTTGCGTAGATATCAAAAAAATACGCGGATTCAAAAAAAAATCGCCTTAATCGGACAACCGAGGCCCGAGTTATGGCGGTTTGAAGTTTCATAAATTCAAAGCTACCTTCAATCTTTAAGTTGCTGAATTTTCAAATGGCCGTAACTCTCGGCACGTACGTCCGTTTGACGCAATTTTTTTTTCAATCCTCGTATTTTTTCGAAATATATTTGAAAAACCCATCCCCTTTGTTCGAATTTCCTTTTTTTTTTCTCACCACTTTTCTACACGTATAAGAATCAGTAAAAGGCATTTTTTCAAAAAACGGCTCCCGCAAACTGCCTTTACGCCATTTGGTTGCGTAGATATCGAAAAAATACGCGGATTCAACAAAAAATTAACCTTAATCGGACACCCGAGGATCGAGTTATGGCCGTTTGAAGTTTCATAAATTCAAAGCTACCTTCAATCTTTAAGTTGCTGAATTTTCAAATTGCCGTAACTCTCGGCACGTACGTCCGTTTGACGAATTGTTTTTTTGAATCCTCGTATTTTCTCAAGATCTATTTGAGAAACCCATCCCTTTTGTTCGAATTTCATTTTTTTTTCTCACCACTTTTTTACACGTATAAGAATCAGTAAAAGGCGTTTTTTCGTAAAAGGCTCGCGCAAAACTCCTTTAGGCCATTTGGTTGCGTAGATATCGAAAAAATACGTGGATTCAAACAAAAATAGGCTTAATCGGACATCCGAGGCCCGAGTTATGGTCGTTTGAAGTTTCATAAATTCAAAGCTACCTTCAATCTTTAAGTTGCTGAATTTTCAAATGGCCGTAACTCTCGGCACGTACGTCCGTTTGACGCAATTTTTTTTTTGAATCCTCGTATTTTATCGAGATCTATTTGAAAAACCCATCCCCTTTGTTCGAATTTCCTTTTTTTTTCTCACCACTTTTCTACACGTATAAGAATCAGTAAAAGGTATTTTTTCAAAAAACAGCTCGCGCAAATCGCATTTTGGCAGTTTAGTTGCGTATATATCGAAAAAATATGCGATTTCAAAAAAAATCGCCTTGATCGAACACCCGAGGCCCGAGTTATGGCCGTTTGAAGTTTCATAAATTCAAAGCTACCTTCCACCTTTAAGATGCTGAATTTCAAACGGCCGTAACTTTCGGCTCGAACGTCCGTTCGACGCAATTTTTTTTTTGAATCCTCGTATTTTTTCGAGATCTATTTGAAAAACCCATCCCCTTAGTTCGAATTTCTTTTTTTTTTCTCACTACTTTTCTACACGTATAAGAATCAGTAAAAGACGTTTTTTCGAAAAACGGCTCGTGTAAACCGCCTTTAGGCCGTTTGGTTGCGTAGATATCGAAAAAATACGCAGATTCAACAAAAAAATCGCCTTAATCGGACACTCGAGGCCCGAGTTATGGCCGTTTGAAGTTTCATAAATTCAAAGCTACCTTCAATCTTTAAGTTGCTGAATTTTCAAATTGCCGTAACTCTCGGCACGTACGTCCGTTTGACGCAATTTTTTTTTGAATCCTTGTATTTTTTCGAGATCTATTTGAAAAACTCGTCTCCTTTGTTCGAATTTCCTTTTTTTTTTCTTACCACTTTGCTACACGTATAAGAATCAGTAAAAGACATTTTTTCGAAAAAGGCTCGCGCAAACCGCCTTTAGGCAATTTGGTTGCGTAGATATAAAAAAAATACGCGGATTCAAAAACAAAATCGCCTTAATCGGCCACCCGAGGCCCGAGTTATGGCCGCTTGAAGTTTCATAAATTCAAAGCTACTTTCAATCTTTAAGTTGCTGAATTTTCAAATGGCCGTAACTCTCGGCACGTACGTCCGTTTGACGCATTTTTTTTTGAATCATCGTATTTTTTTGAGATCTATTTGAAAAACCCATCCCCTTTGTTCGAATTTCCTTTTTTTTTTCTCCCCACTTTTCTACACGTATAAGAATCGGTGAAAGGCGTTTTTTTGAAAAACGGTCACGCAAACTGCCTTTAGGCAGTTTGTTTGCGTAGATATCGATAAAATATGCGGATTTAAAAAAAAATCGCCTTAATCGGACACCCGAGGCCCGAGTTATGGCCATTTGAAGTTTCATAAATTCAAAACTACCTTCAATCTTTAAGTTGCTGAATTTTCAAATGGCCGTAACTCTCGGCACGTACGTCCGTTTGACGCAATTTTTTTTCTCGAATCTTCGTATTTTATCGAGATCTATTTGAAAAACCCATCCCCTTTGTTCGAATTTCCTTTTTATTTTCTCACCACTTTTCTACACGTATAAGAATCAGTAAAAGACATTTTTTCAAAAAACGGCTCGTGTTAACCGCCTTTAGGCTATTTGGTTGCGTAGATATCAAAAAAATACGTGGATTAAAAGAAAATATCGCCTTAATCGTACCCCCGAGGCCCTAGTTATGGCCGTTTGAAGTTTCATTAATTCAAAGCTACCTTCAATCTTTAAGTTGCTGAATTTTCAAATGGCCGTAACATTCGGCACGTACGTCCGTTTGACGCAATTTTTTTTTGAATCCTCGTATTTTTTCGAGATCTATTTGAAAAACCCATCCCCTTTGTTCGAATTTCCTTTTTTTTCTCACCACTTTTCTACACGTATAAGAATCGTGTGCTATAATCTACGGATTTTTTGTTAATTCGGAATTCCGACCTCATTTTTGCAAAAATTTTACCTGGACGTCCGTTAAGACCTTATCTATGGAGAAGATTGGCCCTCATGGCCAAAATGGCTCATTTTCAAGTCAAATGAGCCCAAGAGAAGGTAAACCCCTATTTTGCCGATTTTTGTGTGCTATAGGTCACCATCATTTTTGGAGATCTAGAATTTTGACCTCATTTTTGAACAAATTTTACCTAGACGTCCATTATGACCTTGCCTATGGAGCCAGTTGGCCCTAACGGCCATAATGGCCCATTTTCAAGGTAAAACGAGCCTTAGAAAGGTAAACCCCCTATTTTACCAATTTTCGTATGCTATAGTCCACAGATTTTTGGATGATTCAGAATTCCGACCTTATTTTTACCAATATTATACTTGGTTGTCCGTCAAGACCTTATCTATCGAGACAGTTGGCCCTGATGGCCAAAATGGCCGATTTTCACTGTCAAATGAGCCCGAGAGAAGGTAAACTCCCATTTTGCCAATTTTCGTGTGCTATAGGTCAACATCTTTTTTGGTGATCCAAAATTCCGACCTCATTTTCGCCTAAATTTTACCTGGACGTCCGTTAATACCTTACCTATGTTGCCAGTTGGCCCTCACAGCCAGAATGGCCTATTTTATGGTCAAACGAGTATTAGAGCAGGAAAACCCCCTATTTTACCGATTTTCGTGTGCTATAGTGCACGACTTTTTAGGTGATCCAGAATTCCAACCTCATTTAATCTAAAATTTTTCCTCGACGTCCGTTAAGACCTTATCTATGGAGCTAGTTGTCCTTCAAGGCCAAAATGGCCCATTTTCAAGGTCAAACGAGCCCTAGAGAAGGTAAACCCCCCATATTACAAATTTTCGTGTGCTATAGTCCATGTATTTTTTGGTGATCCAGAATTCCAATGTCTTTTTTGCCAAAATTTTCCCTGGACGATCGTTAAGACCTTATCTATGGAGCCAGTTGTCCCTAATGGCCAAAATGGCCCATTTTCAAGGTCAAATGAGCCCAAGAGTAGGTAAACCCCCATTTTGCCGATTTTCGTGTGCTATAGGTCACAATCTTTTTCTGTGATCCAAAATTCCGACCTCACTTTTGCCAAAATTTTACCTGCACGACCGTTAAGACCTCATATATAGAGCCAGTTGGCCTTCACAGCCAAAATAGCCCATTTTCAATGTCAAACGAGCCCTAGAGAAGGTAAACCCCACATTTTACCAATTTTTGTGTGCTATAGTCCACTAATTTTTTGGTGATCTAGAATTCCGACCTCATTTTTCCCAAAATTTTACGTGGATGTTCCTTAAGACCTTTTCTATGAAGCCAGTTGGCCCTCATAGCCAAAATGGCCCATTTTCAAGGCCAAATCAGCGCTAGAGCAGGTAAACCTCCTATTTTACGAATTTTCGTGTGGTCTAGTCCACGTAAATTTTGGTGATCCAAAATTCCGACCTCATTTTTATCAAACTTTTACCTGGACTTCCGTTAAGACCTTATCTATGGAGCCAGTTGGCCCTCACGGTTAAAATGATCCATTTTCAAGTTTAAACAGGCCCTAGAGAAGGTAAACCCCCCATTTTACCGATTTTCGTGTGTTATAGTACACATATATTTTGGTGATCCAGAATTCTGACCTTTTTTTTACCAAAATTATACCTGGACATCTGTTAAGACTTATCTATGGAGCCAACTGTCCCTCACGGCCAAAATGGCCCTTTTTTAAGGTCAAACGAGCCCTAGAGAAGGTAAACCCCCCATTTTACCAATTTTTGTGTGCTATAGTTCACGAATTTTTTTGTGATGTGAAATTCTAACCTTATTTTTGCCAAAATTATACCTAGACGTCCGTTAAGACCTTATCTATGGGGACAATTGGCCCTCACGGCCAAAATGATCCGGTTTAGTGGTCAAACGAGCCATAGAGCAAATATACTCCCATTTAGCCAATTTTCGCGTGCTATAGGTCACCATCTTTTTTGGTGATAAAGAATTTTGACCTCATTTTTACCTGGACGTCCGTTAAGACCTTACCTATCAAGCCAGTTGGCCCTCATCGCTAGAATGGCCCATTTTCAAGGTTAAACGAGCCCTAGAGAAGGTAAACCCCCCATTTTATCGATTTTCGTGTGCTATAGTCCACGGATTTTTTGGTGATCCGGAATTCCGATCTCATTTTTGCCAAAATTTATACCTGGACGTTTGTTAAAACCTTATCTATTGAGACAATTAGCCCTCATGGCAAAAATGGAACACTTTCTAGGTCAAATGAGCCCAAGAGAAGGTAAACCCCCATTTTGCCGATTTTCGTGTGCTATAGGTCATCATCTTTTTTGGTGATCCAGAATTCCAACTTCATTTTTGCCAAAATTTTACATGGACGTCCGTTAAAACCTTACCTATGGAGCCAGTTGGCCCTCACGACAAGAATGACCCATTTTCAAGTTCAAATGAGCCCTAGAACAGGTAACCCCCATTTTACCCATTTTCGTGTGATATAGTCCATGGATGGTGATGCAGAATTTGAACTACATTTTTACCAAAATTTTACCTAGATGTCCGTTAAGACCTTATCTATGGAGCCAGTTGTCCGTCACCGTCAATATGACCCATTTTTAAGGTCAAACGAGAACTAGAGCAAGTAAACCCCCCATTTTACCGATTTTCGTATGCTATTGTCCACAAATTTTTTGGTAATCCAAAATTTCGACCTCATTTTTACCAAAATTTTACCTGGACGTCATTTAAGACCTTATCTATGGGGTCAATTTTCCCTCACGGCCAAAATGACCCATTTTCAAGGCCAAATGAGCCCTAGAGCAGGTAAACCCCCCATTTTACCAATTTTCGTGTGCAATAGTCCACAGACATTTTGGTGATCAGGAATTTCGACCTCATTGATTCCAAAATTATACCTGGACGTCCATTAAGACCTTATCTATGTAGACAGTTGGCCCTCATTGCCAAAATGGCCCATTTTTTAGGTAAATTTAGCCCAAGAGCAGGTAAACCCCCATTTTTGCCAATTTTTGTATGCTACAGGTCACCATTTTTTTTGGTGATGCAGAATTCCGATCTCATTTTTGCCGAAATTTTACCTGGACGTCCGTTAACACCTTATCTATGGAGCTAGTTGGCCCTCACGGGCAGAAGGGCATATTTTAAAGGTCAAACAAGATCTAGAGCAGGTAAACCCCCCATTTTACCAATTTTCGTGTGCTACAGCACACAGATTTTTTGGTGATTCAGAATTCCAACCTCATTTTTTCCAAAATTTTACCCGACGTTTGTTAAGACCTTATCTATAGAGCCAGTTGGCCATCACGGCCAGAATGACCCATTTTCAAGGTCAAACGAACCCAACAGAAGGTAAACCCCATTTTACCAATTTTCGTGTGCTATAATCCACAGATTTTTTAGTGATCCGGAATTTCGACCTCATTTTTGCAAAAGTTATACCTAGACGTCCATTAAGACCTTATTTATGGAGCCAGTTGCCCCTCATGGACAAAATGGACCATTTTCAAGGTCAAATCAGCCCTAGAGCAGTTAAACCCTCATTTTATCGATTTTCGTGTGCTATAGGTCACCATCTTTTTTGATGATCCAGAATTCTGACCTCATTTTTGACAAAATTTTACCTGGACCACCGTTAAGACCTTACCTATGGAGCCAATTGGCCCTCATGGCCAGAATGGCCCATTTTCAAGTTCAAACATGCCCTAGAGCAGGTAAACCCCCATTTTACCGATATTCGTGTGCTATAGTCCACGGATTTTTCGGTAATCTAGAATTCCAACCTCATTTTTCCCAAAATTTTACCTAGACGTTCGTTAAGGCCTTATCTATGGAGCCAGTTGGCCCACATGGCCAAAATGACCCATTTTCAAGTTCAAACGAGCCCTAGAGCAGGTAAACCTCCATTTTACCGATTTTCATTTGCTAAAGTCCACAAATTTTTTGGTGATCCGAAATTTCGACCTCATTTTTGCAAAAAATTATACCTGGACGTCCGTTAAGACCTTATCTATGGAGCCAGTTGGCCCTCACGGCCAAAATGACCCATTTCTAGGTCAAACGAGCCCTAGAGAAGGTAAACCCCCCATTTTACCAATTTTTGTGTGCTATATAATCCACAGATTTTTTGGTGATCCAGAATTCCGACCTCATTTTTCCCAAAATTTTACCTGGACATCCGTTAAGACCTTACCTATGGAGCCAGTTGTTCCTCACGGCCAAAATGGCCCATTTTCACGGTCAAACGAGCCCTAGACAAGATAAACATCTTATTTTATCGATTTTCGTTTTCTATAGTCTAAGGATTTTTTGGTGATCCGGAATTCTGACCTTATTTTTTCAAAAATTTTACCTCGACGTCCGTTAAGATCTTATTTATGGGGACAAGTGGCCCTCACGGCCAAAACGATCCATTTTCAAGGTTAAACGAGCCATAGAGCAGGTATACCCCCATTTTGCCGATTTTCGCGTGCTATAGGTCACCATCTTTTTTGGTGACAAAGAATTTTTACCTCATTTTTACCAAAATTTTCTTTGGACGTCCGTTAAGACCTTACCTATCGAGCCAGTTGGCCCTCACGGCTAGAATGACCCATTTTCAAGGTCAAACGAGCCCTAAAGAAGGTAAACCCCCCATTTTACCGATTTTCGTGGGATATAGGTCACCATCTTTTTTGGCGATCCAGAATTCCGACATCATTTTTGCCAAAATTTTACCTGGACGTCCGCTAACATCATACCTATGGATGCAGTTGGCCTTCACGGGCAGAATGACCCATTTTCAAGGTCAAACGAGCCCTACAGAAGGTAATCCCCCCATTTTACCAATTTTCGTGTGCTATAGTCCATGGATTTTTTGGTGATCTGGAATTCTGACCTCATTTTTGCCAAAATTATACCTAGACGTTCGTTTAGACCTTATCTATGGAGCCAGTTGGCCCTCATGGCCAAAATGAACAATTTTCAAGGTCAAATGAGCCCTAAAGCAATTAAACCCTTATTTTGCCGATTTTTGTATGCTAAAGGTCACCATCTTTTTTGGTGATCCAGAATTCTGACCTTATTTTGGCCAAAATTTTCCTTGAACATCCGTTAAGACCTCTCCTATGGAGCCAGTTGGTCCTTTTTGCCAAAATGGCCCATTTTCAAGGTCAAACAGACCTAGAGCAGGTAAACCCCCATTTTACCATTTTTCGTGTGCTATAGTCCATGGATTTTTCGGTGATCCAGAATTCCAACCTCATTTTTGCCAAAATTTAACCTGGACGTCCGTTAAGACCTGATCTATGGAGCCAGTTGGCCCTCACGGACAAAATGGCCCATTTTTATGGTCAAATGAGCCCTAGAGCAGGTAAACCTCAATTTTACCAGTTTTCGTGTGCTAAAGTCCACAGATTTTTTGGTGATCCAAAATTCCGACCTCATTTTTGTTAAAATTTTACGTGGACGTCCGTTAAAAACTTATCTTTGGGGCCAGTCTGCCCGCACGGCAAAAATGGCCCATTTTCAAGGTCAAATGAGCCCTAGAGCAGGTAAACCCTCCATTTTACCGATTTTCATGCGTTATGGTCGACAGATTTTTTGATGATCCAAAAGTCTGACCTCATTTTGGGCAAAAATTTTCCTGGACGTCCGTTAAGACCTTATATATGGAGCTAGTTGGCCCTCACGACCAAAATGACCCATTTCAAGGTCAAACGAGCCCTACAGCAGGTAAACCCCACATTTTATCGATTTTTGTGTGCTATAGTCCACGTATTTGTGGTGATCCAGAATTCCGTCCTCATTTTTCCCAAAATTATACCTGGACGTTCGTTAAGACCTTATCTATGGATCCAGTTGGCCCTCATGGCCAAAATGACCCATTTTCAAGGTCAAATGAGCCCTAGAGAAGGTAAACCCCCTATTTTGCCAATTTTCGTGTGCTATAGTCCACAAATATTTTGGTGATCTAGAATTCCGATCTCATTTTTGCCATAAATTTACCAGGATGTTCATTAAGGCCTTATCTATGGGGCCAGTTGGCTCTCATGGCCAAAATGACCCATTTTCAATGTCAAATGAGCCCTAAAGCGGGTAAACCCCAAATTTTACCGATTTTCGTTTGCTATAGTCCACAGATTTCTTGGTTATCTGTAATTTCGACCTCATTTTTTCAAAAATTTTACCTGGACGTACGGTAAGACCTTACCTATGGGGTAAGTTTGCCCTCACAGCCAAAACGATCCATTTTCCAGTTCAAATGATCCCTAGAGTAGGTAAACCCCCTATTGCCGATTTTCGCGTGCTATAGGTCATCATCATTTTTGGTGATAAAGAATTTCGACCTCATTTTTGACAAAATCTTACCTAGATGTCTGGTAAGACCCTATATATCGGGCCAAACTGCCCTCACGGCCAAAATGGCCCATTTTCAAGGCCAAATGAGCCCTAGAGCAGGTAAACCCCCCATTTTACCGATTTTTGTATGCTATAGTCCACATATTTTTTGGTGATCCAGAATTTCGTCCTCATTTTTCCCAAAATTATACATGGACGTCCGTTAAGACCTTATCTATGGAGACAGTTGGCCCTCATGGCCAAAATGACCCATTCTCAAGGTCAAACGAGCCCTAGAGCAGGTAAACCCCCAATTTTGCCAATTTTCGTATGCTATAGGTCACCATCTTTTTTGGTGATCTGGAATTTCGACCTTATTTTTGCCAAAATTTTACCTGAACGTCTGTTAAGACCTTACCTATGGAGCTAGTTGGCCCTCACGACCAGAATGGCTCATTTTCAAGGTCAAACGAGACCTGGAACAGGTAAACCCCATATTTTACCGATTTTCGTGTGCTATAGTGCACAGATTTTTTGGTGATCCAGAATTCCGACCTCATTTTTGCCAAAATTTTACCTGGACATCCGTTAAGGCCTTATATATGGAGCCCGTTGTCCCTCATGGCCAAAATGACCCATTTTCAAGGTCAAACGAGCCTTAGAGAAGGTAAATCCCTCATTTTACTGATTTTCGTTTGGTATAGTCCAAGGATTTTTTGGTGATCCGGAATTCCTACCTTATTTTTTCAAAAATTTTACCTCGACGTCCGTTAAGACCTTACCTATGGGGACAGTTGTCCCTCACGGCCCAAACGATCCATTTTCAAGGTCAAATGAGCCATAAAGCAGGTATACCCCCATTTTGCCAATTTTCGCGCGCTATAGGTCACCATCTTTTTTGGTGCTAAAGAATTTCGACCTCATTTTTACCAAACTTTTAGCTGAACGTCCGTTAGGACCTTACCTATCGAGCCAGTTGGCCCTCACGGCTAGAATGCCCCATTTTCAAGGTTAAACGAGCCCTAGAACAGGTAAACCCCCATTTTACCAATTATTGTGTGCTATAGTCCACAGATTTTTTGGTGATCTAGAATTCCGACTTCATTTTTGCCAAAATTTTACGTCGACATTCGTTAATACGTTATCTATGGAGCTAGTTGGCCCTCATGTCCAAAATGGCCCATTTTCAAGGTCAAACGAGCACTAGATTAGATAAACCCCCAATTTTATCGATTTTCGTGTGCTGTCCACAGATTTTTTGGTGATCCAAAATTCCGATCTCATTTTTGCCAAATTTTACCTGGACTTCGGTTAAGACCTTAACTATGGGGCCAATTTGCCCTCACAGCCAAAATGGCCCATTTTCAAGGTCATATGAGCCCTAGAGTATGTAAACCCCCCATTTTACCAATTTTCGTGTTCTATAGTCCACAAATTTTTTGGTGATCCGGAATTCCGACCTCATTTTTTCTAAAAATATACCTGGACGTCCGTTAAGACCTTATCTATGGAGCCAGTTGGCTATCATGGCCAAAATGGCCCATTTTCAAGGTCAAACGAGACCTAGAAGAGGTAAACCCCCCATTTTACCGAATTTCGTGTGCTATAATGCACAGATTTTTTGGTGATCCAGAATTCTTACCTCATTTTTTGCCAAAAATTTACCTGGACATCCGTTAAGACCTTATCTATGGAGCCAATTATCCCTCACGGCCAAAATGGCCTATTTTCAAGGTCAAACGAGCCTTAGAGAAGGTAAACTCCTTATTTTACCGATTTTCCTTTGCTATAGTCCAAGGATTTTTTGGTGATCCAGAATTCCTACCTTATTTTTTCAAAAATTTTACCTGGACGTCCGTTAAGACATTACGTATGGGGACAGTTGGCCCTAACGGCCAAAACGATCCATTTTCAAGGTCAAACGAGCAATAGAGCAGGTATACCCCCATTTTGCCGATTTTCGTGTGCTATAAGTCACCATCTTTTTTGCTGATAAAGAATTTCGACCTCATTTTTACCAAAAGTTTACCTGGACGTCCGTTAAGACCATACCTATGAACCCAGTTGGCCCTCACGGCCAGAATGCCCCATTTTCAAGGTCAAACGACCCCTAGAGCAGGTAAACCCCCATTTTACCAATTTTTGTGTGCTATAGTCCACAGATTTTTTGGTGATCCAGAATTCCGACTTCATTTTTGCCAAAATTTTACGTCGACATTCGTTAATACGTTATTTATGGAGCTAGTTGGCCCTCATGTCCAAAATGGCCCATTTTCAAGGTCAAACGAGCACTAGATTAGATAAACCCCCAATTTTATCGATTTTCGTGTGCTGTCCACAGATTTTTTGGTGATCCAAAATTCCGATCTCATTTTTGCCAAATTTTACCTGGACATCGGTTAAGACCTTAACTATGGGGCCAATTTGCCCTCACGGCCAAAATGGCCCATTTTCAAGGTCATATGAGCCCTAGAGTAGGTAAACCCCCCATTTTACCAATTTTCGTGTTCTATAGTCCACAAATTTTTTGGTGATCCGAAATTCCGACCTCATTTTTTCTAAAAATATACCTGGACGTCCGTTAAGACCTTATCTATGGAGCCAGTTGGCTATCATGGCCAAAATGGCCCATTTTCAAGGTCAAACGAGACCTAGAAGAGGTAAACCCCCCATTTTACCGAATTTCGTGTGCTATAATGCACAGATTTTTTGGTGATCCAGAATTCTTACCTCATTTTTTGCCAAAAATTTACCTGGACATCCGTTAAGACCTTATCTATGGAGCCAATTATCCCTCACGGCCAAAATGGCCTATTTTCAAGGTCAAACGAGCCTTAGAGAAGGTAAAATCCTCATTTTACCGATTTTCCTTTGCTATAGTCCAAGGATTTTTTGGTGATCCAGAATTCCTACCTTACTTTTACAAAAATTTTACCTGGACGTCCGTTAAGACATTACCTATGGGGACAGTTGGCCCTAACGGCCAAAACGATCCATTTTCAAGGTCAAACGAACAATAGAGCAGATATACCCCAATTTTGCCGATTTTCGCGTGCTATAAGTCACCATCTTTTTTGGTGATAAAGAATTTCAACCTCATTTTTACCAAAAGTTTACCTGGATGTCCGTTAAGACCATACCTATGAAGCCAGTTGGCCCTCACCGCCAGAATGCCCCATTTTCAAGGTCAAACGACCCCTAAAGCAGGTAAACCCCCATTTTACCAATTTTTGTGTGCTATAGTCCACAGATTTTTTGGTGATCCAGAATTCCGACTTCATTTTTGCCAAAATTTTACCTAGACGTCCGTTAAGACCTCATCTATGGGGCCAATTGGCCCTCACGGCCAAAATGGCTCATTTTCAACGTCAAACGAGCACTAGATTAGGTAAGCCTCCCATTTTATCTATTTTCCTGTGTTGTCGACAAATTTTTTGGTGATCCGAAATTCCGATCTCATTTTTGCCAAATTTTACCTGGACGTCGGTTTAGACCTTAACTATGGGGACAGTTTGCCCTCACGGCCAAAATGACCCATTTTCAAGTCCAAATGAGCCCTAGAGCATGTAAACCCCCCATTTTACCGATTTTCGTGTTCTATAGTCCACATAATTTTTGGTGATCCGGAATTCCGACCTCATTTTTTCTAAAATTATACCTGAACGTCCGTTAAGACCTTATCTATGGAGCCAGTTGGCCCTCAAGGCCAAATGGCCCATTTTCAAGGTCAAATTAGCCCAAGAGCAGGTAAACCCCATTTTGCCGATTTTCGTATAATACAGGTTACCATCTTTTTTGGTGATCCAGAATTCCGACCTCATTTTTGCCGAAATTTTACATATTGTCCGTTAAGAACTTATTTATGGAGCCAGTTGGCCCTCACGGCCAAAATGACCCATTTTCAAGGTCAAACGAGCCCAAGAGCAGGTAAACCTCCATTTTACCAATTTTCGTGTGCTATAGTCCACAGATTTTTTTGTGATCTAGAATTCAGACCTCATTTTTGCCAAAATTTTTACCTGGACATCCGTTGAGACATAATCTTTGGAGCTAGTCGGCCCTCACAGTCAAAATGGCCCATTTTCAATGTCAAACGAACCCTAGAGCAGGTAAACCCCCAATTTAACTAATTTTTGTGTGGTAAAGGCCACAGATTTTTTGGTGATCCGAAATTCCGACCTCATTTTTGCCAAAATTTTACCTAGACGTCCGTTAAGACCTTAACTATGGGGCCAGTCTGCCCGCACGGCCATAATGGCCCATTTTCAAGGCCAAGTGACCCCTAGAGCAGGTAAACCACCCATTTTACCAATTTTCGTGTGCTATAGTCCATAGATTTTTTGGTGATCTGGAATTCCGACCTTATTTTTTCCAAAAATTTTCCTGGACGTCCGTTAAGACCTTTTCTATGGAGCCAGTTGGCCCTCACGGCCAAAATGAGCCATTTCAAAGTCAAAGGAGCACTAGAGCAGGTAAACCCCTCATTTTACCTATTTTCGTGTGCTATAGTCCATAGATTTTTTGGTGATCCAGAATTCCGACCTCATTTTTGCCAAAATTTTACCTGGACGGTTGTTAAGACCTTATCTATGGAGACAGTTGGCCCTCATGGACAAAATGGCCTATTTACATGGTCAAACGAGCCCGAGAGCAGGTAAACCTCCCATTTTGTCGATTTTCGTGTACTATAGATTACCATCTTTTTTGCTGATCCAAAATTCCGACCTATTTTTGCCAAAATTTTACCTAAACGCATGTTAAAACCTTACCTATGGAGCTAGTTGGCCCTCACGGCCATAATGACCCATTTTCAAAGTCAAACGAGACCTAGAGCAGATAAACCCCCCATTTTATCGAATTTCGTGTGCTATAGTGCACAGATTTTTTGGTGATCTAGAATCCCATGCTCATTTTTGCCAAAATTTTACCTGGACATCCGTTAAGACCTTATCTATGGAGCCAGTTATCCCTCACAGCCAAAATGGCCCATTTTCAAGGTCAAACGAACACTAGAGCAGGTAAACCCCCATTTTACCGATTTTCGTGTGCTATAGTCCATGGATTTTTTGGTGATACAGAATTCTGACATCATTTTTGCCAAAATTTTACTAGCACGTTCGTTAAGACCTTATCTATAGAGACAATTGGCCCTCGTGGCCAAAATGGCCCATTTTCATGGCAAATGAGCCCTAGAGCACGTAAACCCCCATTTTACCATTTTCATTTGCTAAACTCCACAAATTTTTTGGTGATCCAAAATTTTGACGTCATTTTTGCCAAAATTTTACCTGGACGTCCGTTAAGACCTTATCTATGAGGCCAATTTGCTTGCATGGCCAAAATGGCCCATTTTCAAAGCCAAATGAACCCTAGAGCAGGTAAACCCCCCATTTTACCGATTTTTGTGTGTTATAGTCCACAGATTTTTTGATGATCCAAAATTTTGATCTCATTTTTGCGAAAAATTATACCTGGACATCCGTTAAGACCTTATCTATGGAGACAATTGGCCCTCACGGCCAAAATGACCCATTTCTAGGTCAAACGAGCCCTAGAGCAGGTAGACCCCCTATTTTACAAATTTTCATGTGCTATAATCCACAGATTTTTTGGTGATCCAGAATTCCGAGCACATTTTTGCCAAAATTATACATGGACGTCCGTTAAGACCTTATCTATGGAGCCAGTTGGCCCTTATGGCCAAACTGACCCATTCTCAAGGTCAAACGAGCCCTAGAGCAGGTAAACCCCCCATTTTGCCGATTTTCGTGTGCTATAAGTCACCATCTTTTTTGGTGATCTGGAATTTCGACCTCATTTTTGCCAAACTTTTACCTGAACGTCTGTTAAGACCTTACCTATGGAGCCAGTTGGCCCTCATGACCAGAATGGCCCATTTTCATGGTCAAACAAGACCTGGAACAGGTAAACCCCACATTTTACCAATTTTCGTGTGCTATAGTGCACAGATTTTTTGGTGATCCAGAATTCCGACCTCATTTTTGGCAAAATTTTACCTGGACATCCGTTAAGACTTTATGTATGGAGCCCGTTGTCCCTCATGGCCAAAATGACCCATTTTTAAGGTCAAACGAGCCTTAGAGAAGGTAAATCCCTCATTTTACCAATTTTCGTTTACTGTAGCCCAAGAATTATTTGGTGATCCAGAATTCCTACCTTATTTTTTCAAACATTTTACCTCGATGTCCGTTAAGACCTTACCTATGGGGAAAGTTGGCCCTCACGGCCAAAACGATCCATTATCAAGGTCAAACGAGCTCTAGAGCAAATAAACCCCCATTTTGCCAATTTTCGGGAGCTATAGGTCACCATCTTCTTTGGTGATAGAGAATTTCGGCCTTATTTTTACCAAATTATTTCCTGGACGTCCGTTAAGACCTTATCTATAGAGCCAGTTGGCCCTCACGGCCAAAATGGTCCATTTTCAAGGTCAAACGAGCCCTAGAGAAGGTGAACCCCCCATCTTACCAATTTTCGAGTGCTATAGTCCACGAATTTTTTGGTGATCCGAAATTCCAACCTCATTTGTGCCAAAATGATAGCTCGACATCCGTTAAGACCTTATCTATGGAGACAGTTGGCCTGTATGCCGAAATGGACCATTTTCAAGGTCAAATGAGCCCAAGAGCAGGTAAACCCCCATTTTTACTGATTTTCGTGTGCTATAGGTCACCATCTTTTTTGGTGATTCAGAATTCCGACCTCACTATTGCCAAAATTTTACCTGCACGTCCGTTAAGACATTATCTATGGAGCCAGTTGGCCCTCATTGCCAAAATAGCCCATTTTCAATATCAAACGAGCCCTAGAGCAGGTAAACCCCACATTTTACTGATTTTCTTGTGCTATAGTCCACAGATTTTTTGGTGATCCAGAATTCCGACCTCATTTTTTCCAAAATTTTACTTGGATGTTCATTAAGACCTTTTCTATGAAGTCAGTTGGCCCTCATGGCCAAAATGGCCCATTTTCAAGGTCAAACGAGTCGTAGAGAAGGTAAACCCCCCATTTTACCAATTTTCGTGTGCTATATTCCACATATTTTTTGGTGATTTGGAAGTCCGACCTCTTTTTTGACAAAATTATACCTGGACGTCTGTTAAGACCTTATTTATGGAGCCAGTTGGCCCTCATGGCCAAAATTGCCCATTTTTAACGTCAAATGAGCCCTAGAGCATGTAGACCCCCATTTTGCCGATTTTCGTATGCTATAGGTTCCCATCTTTTTTGGTGATCTAGAATTCTGACCTCATTTTTGCCAACATTTTACCTTGACGTCCGTTAACACCTTATCTATGGAGCCAGTTGCCCCTCACGAACAGAAGGTCCTATTTTCAAGGTCAAACAAGACCTAGAGCAGGTAAACCCCCCCATTTTGCCGATTTTTGTGTGCTATAGTCCACAGATTTTTTGGTGATCCAGAATTTCGACCGCATTTTTGCCAATATTTTACCTGAACGTCTGTTAATACCATACCTATGGAGACAGTTGACCCTCACGGCCAGAATGGCCCATTTTCAAAGTCAAATGAGACCTAGAGTAGGTAAATCCCCGATTTTACCGATTTTCGTACGCTATAGTCCACAGATTTTTCGATAATCCAGAATTTCGACCTCATTTTTTCCAAAATTTTACCTGGACGTCCGTTAAGACCTTATCTATGGAGACAGTTGGTCTTTACATCCAAAATGACCCATTTTCAAGGTCAAACGAGCTCTAGAGAAAGTAAACCCCCCATTTTACCAATTTTTGTGTGTTATAAAGTCCACGGATTTTTTAGTGATCCGAAATTCCAACCTCATTTTTGACAAAATTTTACCTGGACGTCCGTTAAGACATTATCTATGGAGACAGTTGGCCCTCATGGCCAAAATGGCCCATTTTCAAGGTTAAATGAGCCCTAGAGCATGTAGACCCCCATTTTGCCGATTTTCGTATTCTATAGGTCACCATCTTTTTTGGTGATCCAGAACTCAAACCTTATTTTTGCCAAAATTTTACCTGGACGTCCGTTGAGACCTTACCTATGGATACAGTTGGCCGTCAAACAAGACCTAGAGCAGGTAAATCCCTAATTTTTCTGATTTTCGTGTGCTATATGCCACATATTTTTTGGTGATCCAGAAACCTCATTTTTTCAAGAATTTTACCTGGACGTCCGTTAAGACCTTATCTATGGAGCCAGTTGTCCCTCATGGCCAAAATGGCCCATTTTCAAAGTCAAATCACCCCAAGAGCAGGTAAACCCCCATTTTGCCTATTTTCGTATGATATAGGTCACCATCTTTTTTGGTGATCCAGAATTCCGACCTTAGTTTTGCCAAAATTTTACGTGGACGTCCGTAAGACCTTATCTATGGAGCCAGTTGGCCCTCACGGCCAGAATGGCCCATTTTCAAGGTCAAATGAGCACTAGAGCAGGTAAACCCCATATTTTAACGATTTTCGTGTGCTATTGTACACAGATTTTTTGGTGATTCAAAATTCTGACCTCATTTTTGCCAAAATATTACATGGACGTCGGTTAAGACCTTATCTATGGGGCCAGATTGCTTCACGGCCAAAATGGCCCATTTTCAAGGCCAAAGAGCCCTTGAGGAAGTAAACCCCCCATTTTACTGATTCTAGTGTGCTATAGTCCCCATATTTTTGGGTGTTCCAGAATTTCTACCTCATTTTTTCCAAAACTATACCTTGACGTCCGTTAAGACCTTATCTATGGATCTTGTTGGCCCTCATTGCCAAAATGGCCCATTTTCAATGCCGAATCATCCCAAGAGCAGGTAAACCCCCATTTTTCCGATTTTCGTGTGCTATAAGTCACTATCTTTTTTGGTGATCTAGAACTCCGACCTCATTTTTACCATAATTTAACCTGGATGTTCGTTATGACCTTATCTATGGAGCCAGATGGCCCTCACGGCCAGAAAGGCCCATTTTCAAGGTTAAATAAGACCTAGAGCAGGTAAAGCCACCATTTTACTGATTATCGTGTGCATAGGTCACCATCTTTTTTGGTTATCCAGAATTCTGACTTCATTTTAGCCAAATTTTTACCTGGACGTCCGTTAAGACCTTATCTATAGAGCCAATTGGCCCTCACGACCAGAAGGGATCATTTTCAAGGTCAAACAAGACCTAGGGCAGGTAAACCCCCTATTTTACTAATTTTCGTGTGCTATAGTCCACATATTTTTTGTTGATCCAGAATTCTGACCTCATTTTTGTCAAAATTTTACCTGGACGTCCGTTTAGACCTTATCAATGGAACCAGTTGGACCTAACGGACAAACTGTCCCATTTTCAGGTTCAAACGAGCCCTAATGCAGGTAAACCCCAATTTAACCGATTTTCGTGTGCTAAAGTCCACATATTTTTTGGTGATCCGAAATTCCGAGCTCATTTTTGCCAAAATTTTACCTGGACGTCTGTTAAGGCCTTATTTATGGAGACAGTTGGCCTTCACAGCTAAAATGGCCCATTTTCAAGGTCAAACGAGCCATAGAGCAGGTAAACCCCCCATTTTACCGATTTTCGTGCGCTATAGTCTACGAATTTGTTGGTGATCCAGAATTTCGACCTCATTTTTGCTTAAAATTTACATGGACGTTCTGTAAGACTTATATATGTAGCCAGTTGGCCCTCGTGGCTAGAATGGCCCATTTTTAAGGTCAAACGAGCCCTAGAGAAGGTAAACACCTATTTTACCAATTTTCGTGTGCTATAGTCCACAGATTTTTTGGTGATCCGAAATTTCGACCTCATTTTTGCCAAAATTATACCTAAACGTCCGTTAAGACATTATCTATGGAGCCAGTTGGCCCTCATGGCCAAAATGGAATATTTACAAGGTCTAATGAGCCCTATAGCAGTAAAACCCCCATTTTGATGATTTTCGTATGCTATAGGTCACCATCTTTTTTGGTGATCAAGAATTTCGACCTCATGTTTTCAAAAATTTTACCTAGACATCCGTTAAGACCTTACCTATGGAGCCAGTTGGCCCTCACGGCCAAAATTTCCCATTTTCAAGGTCAAACGATCCCTAGATCAGGTAAACTCCCATTTTACCAATTTTCGTGTGGTATAACCCACGAATTTTTTGGTGATCCAGAATTCCGACCTCATTTTTGCCAAAACTTTACCTGGACGTCCGTTAAGACCTTTTCTATGGAGCCAGTTGGCCCTCATGGCCAGACTGGCATATTTTAAAGTTCAAACAAGCCCTAGAGCAGGTAAACCCCCCAATTTACCGATTTTCGTGTGCTATTGTCCACAGATTTTTTGGTGATCCAAAATTCTGACCTCATTTTTGCCAAAATTTTACTTGGACGTCGGTTAAGACCTTATCTATAGGGTCATTTTCAAAGTCAAACGAACCTTAGAGCATGTAAATCCCCCATTTTGCCGATTTTCATGTGCATAGGTCACCATCTTTTTTGCTGATCCAGAATTACGACCTCATTTTGCCAAATTTTTACCTGGACGTCCGTTAACACCTTATCTATGTAGCAAGTTGGCCCTCACGGCCAAAAGGGCCCATTTTCAAGGTCAAACAAGACCTAGGGGAGGTAAACCCCATTTTTCCGATTTTCGTGTGCTATTGTCCACATATTTTTTGGTGATCTAGAATTCCGTCCTCATTTTTGCCAAAATTTTACCTGGACGTCCGTTATGACCTTACCAATGGAGCCAGTTGGCCCTCACGGTCAGAATGGCCATTCTCAATTTCAAACGAACCCTAAAGCAGGTAAACCCCCCATTTTACCAATTTTCGTGTGCTTTAGTCCACAGATATTTTGGTAATCCAGAATTTCGACTTCATTTCTGCCAAAATTTTACCTGGACGTCCGTTAATACCTTATATATGGAGCCACTTGGCCCTCAAGGCCAAAATGGCCCATTTTCAAAGTCAAACGAGCCCTAGAGCAGGTAAAGCCCCTTATTTTACCAATTTTTATGTGCTAAAGTCCACAGATTTTTTGGTGATCCGAAATTTCGACCTCATTTTTGCCAAAATTTTACCTGGACGTCCGTTAAGACCTTATCTAAGGGGCCAGTCTGCCCACACGGCCAAAATGGCCCATTTTCAATGCCAAATGAGCCGTAGACCAGTTAAACTCCCCTTTTTACCAATTTTTGTGTGCTATAGTCCACGAATTTTTTGGTGATCCGAAATTCTGATCTCATTTTTGCCAAAAATTTTCATCGACGTCCGTTAAGACCTTATCTATGGAGCCAGATGGCCCTCACGGCCAAAATGACCCATTTCAAGTTCAAACGAGCCTTAGAGCAGGTAAACCCCCCTATTTTGCTGATTTTTGTATGCTATAGGTCACCATCTTTTTTGGTGATCCGGGATTCCGATATCATTTAAGCCAAAAATTTACTTAATTGTCTGTTAAGACCTTACCTATGGAGCTAGTTGGGCCTCATGACCAGAATGGCCCATTTTCAAGGTCAAACGAGACCTAGAGCAGGTAAACCCCCCATTTTACCAATTTTTGTGTACTATAGTCCACGGATTTTTTGGTGATCTAGAATTCCAACCTCATTTTTGCAAAAATTTTACTTGGACGTCCATTAAGACCCAATCGATGGAGCCAGTTTTCCCTCACGGCCAAAATGGCTCGTTTTCAAGGTCAAACGAGCCCTAGAGCATGTAAACCCCCATTTTACCGATTTTCGAGTGCTACAGTCAATGGATTTTTTGGTGATCCAAAATTTCGACTTCATTTTTGACAAAATTTTACCTCGACGTTCATTAAGACCTTATCTATTGAGCCAGTTGGCTCTCATGGCCTAAATGGACCACTTTCAAGGTCAAACGAGCCCAGGACCATCTAAACCCCACTTTTTAACGATTTTCTTTTGCTATATTCCACGGTTTTTTGGTGATCCAGAATTCCGACCTCATTTTTTCAAAATTATTACCTAGACGTCTGTTAAGACCTTACCTATGGAGCCAGTTGGCCCTCAAAACCAAAATGGCCCATTTTCAAGGTCAAACGAGCCCTAGAACAGGAAAACCCCCCATTTTGCCGATTTTCGTGTGCATAGGTCACTATTTTTTTGGTGATCCCGAATTCCGACCTCATTTTTTCCAAAATTTTACCTGGACATTCGTTGACACCTTATCTATGGAGCCAGTTGGCCCTCACAACCAGAAAGGCCCATTTTAAAGGTCAAACGAATCCTAGAGAAGGTAAAGCCACCATTTTGCCGATTTTCGTATGCATGGGTTAGCATCTATTTTGGTGATCCAGAATTACGACCTCATTTTTCCCAAAATTTTTCCCGGACGTCTGTTAAGACCTTATCTATGTAGCTAGTTAGCCCACACGGCCAAAATGACCCATTTTCAAGTTCAAACGAGCCCTAGAGCAGGTAAACCCCCATTTTATCGATTTTCACTTGCTAAAGTCCACAAATTTTTTGGTGATCCGAAATTTCGACCTCATTTTTGCCAAAATTTTACCTAGACGTCCGTTAAGACCTTATCTGTGGGGCCAATCTGCCTGCATGGCTAAAATGGCCCATTTTCAAGGCCAAATGAACCCTAGAACAGGTAAACCCCCTATTTTACCAATTTTCGTGCGCTATAGTCCACAGATTTTTTGATGATCCGAAATTCTGAACTCATTTTTGCAAAAAATTATACCTGGACGTCCGTTAAGACCTTATCTATGGAGCCAGTTGGCCCTCACGGCTAAAATGACCCATTTCTAGGTCAAACGAGCTCTAGAGCAGGTAGACCTCCCATTTTACCAATTTTTGTGTGCTATAATCCACGGATTTTTTGGTGATCCAGAATTTCGACCTCATGTTTCCCAAAATTATACATGGACGTCCGTTAAGACTTTACCTACGAGCCAGTTGGCCCTCATGACTAGAATTGCCCATTTTCAATGTCAAACGAGCCCTTGAGAAGGTAAACCCCCTATTTTATCGATTTTCGTGTGTTATAGTCCACAGATTTTTTGGTGATCCAAAATTCCGACCTCATTTTTGCCAAAATTATACTTGGACGTACGTTAAGACCATATCTATGGAGACAGGGGACCCTCATGGCCAAAATGGCCCATTTTCCAGTTCAAATTAGCCCAAGAGCAGGTAAACCTCCATTTTTCCAGTTTTCGTGTGCTATAGGTCACCATCTTTTTTGGTGATCCAAAATTCCGACTTCATATTTGCCAAAATTTTACTTGGACGTCCGTTAATACCTTACCTATGGAACCAGTTGGCCCTCACGGCAAGAATGACCCATTTTCAAGTTCAAACGAGCCCAAGAACAGGTAACCCCCATTTTACCAATTTTCGTGTGATATAGTCCACGGATGGTGATGCAGAATTTGAACTTCATTTTTACCAAAATTTTACCTGGATGTCCGTTAAGACCTTATCTATGGAGCCAGTTGTCCATCACCGTCAATTTGGCCCATTTTCAAGGTCAAACGAGAACTAGAGCAAGTAAACCCCCTATTTTACCAATTTTCGTATGCTATTGTCCACAAATTTTTTGGTAATCCAAATTTCCGACCTCATTTTTACCAAAATTTTACCTGGACGTCGTTTAAGACCTTATCTATGGGGTCAATTTTCCCTCACGGCCAAAATGACCCATTTTCAAGGCCAAATGAGCCTTAGAGCAGGTAAACCCCCCATTTTACCGATTTTCGTGTGCAATAGTCCACGAAATTTTTGGTGATCAGGAATTTCGACCTCATTGTTTCCAAAATTATACCTGGACGTCCGTTAAGACCTTATCTATGTAGTCAGTTGGCCCTCATTGCCAAAATGACCAATTTTTTAGGTAAATTCAGCCCAAGAGCAGGTAAACCCCCATTTTTGCCAATTTTCGTATGCAACAGGTCCCCATTTTTTTTGGTGATACAGAATTCCGACCTTTTTTTTGCCGAAATTTTACCTGGACGTCCGTTAACACCTTATCTATGGAGCCAGTTGGCCATCACGGGCAGAAGGGTACATTTTAATGGTCAAACAAGACCTAGAGCAGGTAAACCCCCCATTTTACCGATTTTCGTGTGCTACAGTACACGGATTTTTTGGTGATTCAGAATTCCAATCTCATTTATGTCAAAATTTTACCCGACGTTTGTTAAGACCTTATCTATAGAGCCAGTTGGCCCTCACAGCCAGAATGACCCATTTTCAAGGTCAAATCAGCCATAAAGCAGGTATATCCCAATTTTGCCGATTTTTGCGTGCTATAGATCACCATCTTTTTTGGTTACAAAGAGTTTTTGCCTCATTTTTACAAAAATTTTCTCTGGACGTCCGTTAAGACCTTACCTATCGAGCCAGTTGGCCCTCACGGCTAGGATAGCCCATTTTCAAGGTCAAACGAGCCCTAAAGAAGGTAAACCCCCCACTTTACCGATTTTCGTGGGCTATAAGTCACCATCTTTTTTGGTGATCCAGAATTCCGACATCATTTTTGCCAAAATTTTACCTGGACGTCCGTTAAGATCATACCTATGGATGCAGTTGGCCTTCACGGGTAGAATGACCTATTTTCAAGGTCAAACGAGCCCTACAGAAGGTAATCCCCCCATTTTACCAATTTTCGTATGCTATAGTCCACGGAAATTTTGGTGATCTGGAATTCCGACCTCATTTTTGCCAAAATTATAGCTAGACGTTCGTTTAGACCTTATCTATGGAGCCAGTTGGCCCTCATGGAGAAAATGAACCATTTTCAAGGTCAAATGAGCCCTAAAGCAATTAAACCCTTATTTTGCCGATTTTTGTATGCTAAAGGTCACCATCTTTTTTGGTTATCTAGAATTCTGACCTTATTTTGGCCAAAATTTTACCTGAACGTCCGTTAAGACCTCTCCTATGGAGCCAGTTGGCCCTTATTGCCAAAATGGCCCATTTTCAAGGTCAAACAGACCTAGAGCAGGTAAACCCCCATTTTACCGATTTTCGTGTGCTATAGTCCATGGATTTTTCGGTGATCCAGAATTCCAACCTCATTTTTGCCAAAATTTAACATGGACGTCCATTAAGACCTTATCCATAGAGCTAGTTGGTCCTCACGGCCAAAATGGCCCATTTTTATGGTAAAATGAGCCCTAGAGCCGGTAAACCTCAATTTTACCAATTTTCGTGTGCTAAAGTCCACAGATTTTTTGGTGATCCGAAATTCCGACCTCATTTTTGTCAAAATTTTACCTGGTAGTCCGTTAAAAACTTATCTATGGGGCCAGTCTGCCCGCACGGCAAAAATGGCCCATTTTCAAGACCAAATGAGCCCTAGATCAGGTAAACCCTCAATTTTACCGATTTTAATGCGATATACCGATTCTAATGCGATATAGTCGACAGATTTTTTGATGATAAAAAATTCCGACCTCATTGTTGGCAAAAATTTTCATGAACGTCCGTTAAGACCTTATCTATGGAGCCAGTTGGCCCGCACGACCAGAATGACCCATCTCAAGGTCAAACGAGCCCTATAGCAGGTAAACCCCACTTTTTATCCATTTTTGTGTGCTATAGTCCACGTATTTTTTGGTGATCCAGAATTCCGACCTCATTTTTGCCAAAATTTTACCTGAACGTCTGTTAAGACCTTACCTATGGAACAAGTTGGCCATCATGCCCAGAATGGACCATTTTCAAGGACAAACGAGACTTAGAGCAGGTAAACCCCTATTTTACCGATTTTCTGTGCTATAGTTCACATATTTTTTGGTGATCCAGAATTCCGACCTTATTTTATGCAAAATTTTACCTGGACGTCTATTAAGACCTTATCTATGGAGCCATTTTTCTAAGCCAAATGAGCCCTAGAGCAGGTAAACCCTCAATTTTATCAATTTTCATGTGCTATAGTCCACGGATTTTTTGATGATCCAGAATTCTGACTTCAGTTTTTGCAAAAATTATCCTGGACGTCCGTTAAGACCTTATCTATGGAGCCAGTTGGCCCTTACGGCCAAAATGACCCATTTCAAGGTCAAACAAGCCCTAGAGCAAGTAAACCCCCCATTTTACCGATTTTCGTCTGCTATAGTCCACGGATCTTTTGGTGATCCAGAATTCCAACCTTATTTTTGTCAAAATTTTACCTGGACCTTCGTTAATACCTTATCTATGTAGCCAGTTGTCCTCACGGCCAAAATGACCCATTTTCAAGGTCAAACGAGCTCTACAGAAGGTAAACCCCCCATATTACCAATTTTCGTGTGCTATAGTCCATGGATTTTTTAGTGCTCCGGAATTTCGACCTCATTTTTGTAAAAATTATACCTAGACGTCCGTTAAGACCTTATCTATCGAGACGGTTGGCCCTCATGGCCAAAATGGACCATTTTCAAAGTCAAATCAGCCCTAGAGCAGTTAAACCCCCATTTTGCCGATTTTCGTGTGCTATAGGTCACCATCTTTTTTGGTGATCAAGAATTCTGACCTCATTTTTGAGAAAATTTTACCTGGACGTCCGTTAAGACCTTACCTTTGGAGCATGTTGGACCTCACGACCAGAAGGCTAATTTTCAAGTTCAAACGAGCCCTAGTGCAGGGAAACCCCCATTTTAC
>NW_026020897.1:36512-70135 GCF_019186545.1 Solanum stenotomum
AGCAATTAAACCCTTATTTTGCCGATTTTTGTATGCTAAAGGTCACAATCTTTTTTGGTTATCTAGAATTCTGACCTTATTTTGGCCAAAATTTTACCTGAACGTCCGTTAAGACCTCTCCTATGGAGCCAGTTGGCCCTTATTGCCAAAATGGCCCATTTTCAAGGTCAAACAGACCTAGAGCAGGTAAACCCCCATTTTACCGATTTTCGTGTGCTATAGTCCATGGATTTTTCGGTGATCCAGAATTCCAACCTCATTTTTGCCAAAATTTAACCTGGACGTCCATTAAGACCTTATCTATGGAGCCAGTTGGTCCTCACGGCCAAAATGGCCCATTTTTATGGTAAAATGAGCCCTAGAGCCGGTAAACCTCAATTTTACCAATTTTCGTGTGCTAAAGTCCACAGATTTTTTGGTGATCCGAAATTCCGACCTCATTTTTGTCAAAATTTTACCTGGTAGTCCGTTAAAAACTTATCTATGGGGCCAGTCTGCCCGCACGGCAAAAATGGCCCATTTTCAAGGCCAAATGAGTCCTAGAGCAGGTAAACCCTCCATTTTACCGATTTTAATGCGATATAGTCGACAGATTTTTTGATGATCCAAAATTCCGACCTCATTTTTGGCAAAAATTTTCATGAACGTCCGTTAAGACCTTATCTATGGAGCCAGTTGGCCCGCACGACCAGAATGACCCATCTCAAGGTCAAACGAGCCCTATAGCAGGTAAACCCCACTTTTTATCGATTTTTGTGTGCTATAGTCCACGTATTTTTTGGTGATCCAGAATTCCGACCTCATTTTTGCCAAAATTTTACCTGAACGTCTGTTAAGACCTTACCTATGGAACAAGTCGGCCATCATGGCCAGAATGGCCCATTTTCAAGGACAAACGAGACTTAGAGCAGGTAAACCCCCATTTTACCGATTTTCTGTGCTATAGTCCACATATTTTTTTGTGATCCAGAATTCCGACCTTATTTTATGCAAAATTTTACCTAGACGTCTATTAAGACCTTATCTATGGAGCCAGTTATCCCTCACGAACAAAATGGCCCATTTTTAAGGTCAAACGAGCCCTAGAGAAGGTAAACCGCCATTTTACCAATTTTCGTGTGCTATAGTCCAAAGATTTTTTGGTGATCTAGAATTTCGATCTCATTTTTGCTATAGGTTTACCTGGACGTCTATTAAGACCTTATCTATGGAGCCAGTTGTCCCTCACGGCCAAAATGGCCCATTTTCAAGGTCAAACGAGCCCTAGAGATGGTAAACCCCCATTTTACCAATTTTTGGGTGCTATAATCCACAGATTTTTTGGTGATCCAGAATTCCAACTTCATTTTTGCCAAAATTTTACCTGGACGTCCGTTAAGACCTTATCTATGGAGCCAGTTGGCCTTCACGGCCAAAATGGCTCATTTTCAACGTCAAACGAGAACTAGATTAGGTAAGCCCCCCATTTTATCAATTTTCCTGTGTTGTCGACAAATTTTTCGGTCATCCGAAATTCCGATCTCATTTTTGCCAAATTTTACGTGGACGTCGGTTTAGACCTTAACTATGGGGACAGTTTGCCCTCATGGCCAAAATGACCCATTTTCATGTCCAAATGAGCCCTAGAGCATGTAAACCCCCCATTTTACCGATTTTCGTGTTCAATAGTCCACAGAATTTTTGGTAATCCGGAATTCCGACCTCATTTTTTCTAAAATTATACCTGGACGTCCGTTAAGACTTTATCTATGGAGCCAGTTGGCCCTCAAGGCAAAAATGGCCCATTTTCAAGGTCAAATTAGCCCAAGAGTAGGTAAACCCCATTTTGCCGATTTTCGTATGATACAGGTCGCCATCTCTTTTGGTGATCCAGAATTCCGTCCTCATTTTTGCCAAAATTTTACATATCGTCCGTTAAGACCTTATTTATGGAGCCAGTTGGCCCTCACGACTAAAATTACCCATTTTCAAGGTCAAACGAGCCCAAGAGCAGGTAAACCTCCATTTTACCGATTTTCGTGTGCTATAGTCCACAGATTTTTTTGTGATCTAGAATTCTGAACTCAATTTTGCCAAAATTTTTACCTGGACGTCCGTTAAGACCTAATCTTTGGATCTAGTCGGCCCTCACGGTAAAAATGGCCCATTTTCAATGTCAAATGAACCCTAGAGCAGGTAAACCCCTAATTTAACCAATTTTTGTGTGGTAAAGTCCACAGATTTTTTGGTGATCTGAAATTCCGACCTCATTTTTGCCAAAAATTTTCCTGGACGTTCGTTAAGACCTTTTCAATGGAGCCAGTTGGCCCTCATGGCCAAAATGAGCCATTTCAAGGTCAAAGGAGCACTAGAGAAGGTAAACCCCTCATTTTACCTATTTTCGTGTGCTATAGTCCACAGATTTTTTGATGATCCAGAATTCTGACCTCATTTTGCCAAAATTTTACCTGGACGATTGTTAAGACCTTATCTATGGAGCCAGTTGGCCCTCATGGACAAAATGGCCTATTTTCATGGTCAAACGAGCCCGAGAGCAGGTAAACCTCCCATTTTATCGATTTTTGTGTACTATAGGTTACCATCTTTTTTGCTGATCTAAAATTCTGACCTTATTTTTGCCAAAATTTTTCCGGAACGCATGTTAAGACCTTACCTATGGAGCCAGTTGGCCCTCACGGCAAGAATGGCCCATTTTCAAGGTCTAACGAGACCTAGAGCAGATAAACCCCCCATTTTACCGAATTTCGTGTGCTATAGTCCACGGATGTTATGGTGATCTAGAATTCCGACCTCATTTTTGCCAAAATTTTACCTGGACATCCGTTAAGACCTTATCTATAGAGCCAGTTATCCCTCACAGCCAAAATGACCCATTTTCAAGGTCAAACGAGCCCTAGAATAGGTAAACCCCCATTTTACCAATTTTCGTGTGCTATAGTCCATGGAATTTTTGGTGATACAGAATTATGACCACATTTTTGCCAAAATTTTACCAGGACGTTCGTTAAGAACTTATCTATAGAGACAATTGTCCCTCGTGGCCAAAATGGCCCATTTTCATGGCAAATGAGCCCTAGTGCAGGTAAACCCCCATTTTACTATTTTCATTTGCTAAAGTCCACAAATTTTTTTGTGATCCGAAATTTTGACGTCATTTTTGCCAAAATTTTACCTGGACGTTCGCTAAGACCTTATCTATGAGGCCAATCTGCTTGCATGGCCAAAATGGCCCATTTTCAAGGCCAAATGAACCCTAGAGCAGGTAAATCCCCCATTTTACCGATTTTCGTGTGTTATAGTCCACAGATTTTTTGATGATCCGAAATTCCAATCTCATTTTTGCGAAAAATTATACCTGGACATCTGTTAAGACCTTATCTATGGAGGCAATTGGCCCTCACGGCCAAAATGACCCATTTCTAGGTCAAACGATCCCTAGAGCAGGTAGACCCCCTATTTTACCAATTTTCATATGCTATAATCCACGGATTTTTTGGTGATCCAGAATTCCGACCTCATTTTTCCCAAAATTATACATGGACGTCTGTAAAGACCTTATCTATGGAGCCAGTTAGCCCTCATAGCCAAAATGGCCCATTTTCAAGGTAAAACGAGCCATAGATAAGTTAAACCCCCCTTTTTGCCGATTATCGTGTGCTATAGGTCACCATCCTATTTGATGATCTGGAATTTCGACCTCATTTTTGCCAAATTTTACCTGAATGTCTGTTAAGACCTTACCTATGGAGCCAGTTGGCCCTCACGACCAGAATGGTCCTTTTTCAAGGTCAAACGAGACCTAGATCAGGTAAACCCACTATTTTATCGATTTTCGTGTGCTATAGTCCACAGATTTATTGGTGATCCAGAATTCCGACCTTATTTTATCCAAAATTTTACCTGGACGTTCATTAAGACCTTATCTCCGGAGCCAGTTAGAACTCATGCTAAAATGGCTCAATTTCAAGGTCAAATGAGCCCTAGAGTAGGTAAACCCCCCATTTTACCAATTTTCATTTGCTATAGTCCACGGATTTTTTGGTGATCCGGAATTCCGACCTTATTTTTCAAAAATTTTACTTTGACGTCCGGTAAGACCTTACCTATGGGGACAGTTGGCCCTCACGGCCAAAACGATCCATTATCAAGGTCAAACGAGCTCTAGAGCAAATAAACCCCCATTTTGTCGATTTTCGGGTGCTATAGGTCACCATCTTCTTTGGTGATAAAGAATTTCGACCACATTTTTGCAAAAATTTTACCTAGACGTCCGTTAAGACCTTACTATGGTCACCATCTTTTTTGTTGATCCAGAATTCCAAACTCATCTTTGCCAAAATTTTACCTCAACGTCCGTTAACACCATACCTGTGGAGACAGTTGGCCTTCACGGCCAGAATGGCCCATTTTCATGTTCAAACGAGATCTAGAGCAGGTAAATCCCTGATTTTACCGATTTTCGTGTGCTATAGTCAACAGATTTTTTGGTGATCCAGAATTCTGACCTCATTTTTGCCAAAATTTTACTTGGACGTCCGTTAAGACCTTATCTATGGACCCAGTTGGTCTTCACAGCCAAAATGGCCCATTTTCAAAGTCAAACGATCTCTAGAGAAGGTAAATCCCCCATTTTACCGATTATCGTTTGCTATAGTCTACGGATTTTTTGGTGATCTGGAATTTCGACCTCATTTTTGCCAAAATTTTTCCTGGACGTCCGTTAAGACCTTATCTATGGAGCCAGTTGGCCCTCACAGCCAAAATGGTCCATTTTCAAGGTCAAACGAGCCCTAGAGAAGGTAAACCACCCATCTTACCAATTTTTGTATGCTATAGTCCACGAATTTTTTGGTGATCCGAAATTCCAACCTCATTTTTGCCAAAATAATACCTCGACATCCGTTAAGACCTTATCTATCGAGACAGTTGGCCCTCATGGCCAAAATGGACCATTTTCAAGGTCAAATGAGCCCAAGAGCAGGTAAACCCCCATTTTTACTGATTTTCGTGTGCTATAGGTCACCATCTTTTTTGGTGATCCAGAATTCCGACCTCAGTTTTGCCAAAATTTTACCTGCATGTTCGTTAAGACATTATCTATGGAGCCAGTTGGCCCTCATAGCCAAAATAGCCCAATTTCAATATCAAATGAGTCCTAGAGCAGGTAAACCCCACATTTTACCAATTTTCTTGTGCTATAGTCCACAGATTTTTTGGTGATCCAGAATTCCGACCTCATTTTTGCCAAAATTTTACTTGGATGTTCATTAAGACCTTTTCTATGAAGTCAGTTGGCCCTCATGGCCAAAATGGCCCATTTTCAAGGTCAAACGAGCCCTAGAGCAGGTAAACCCCCTATTTTACCAATTTTCGTGTGCTATATTCCACATATTTTTTGGTGATCTGGAAGTCCGACCTCTTTTTTGCCAAAATTATACCTGGACGTCCGTTAAGACCTTATTTATGGAGCCAGTTGGTCCTCATGGCCAAAATTGCCCATTTTCAAGGTCAAATGAGCCCTAGAGCATGTAGACCCCCATTTTGCCGGTTTTCGTATGCTATAGGTTCCCATCTTTTTTGGTTATCAAGAATTCCGACCTCATTTTTGCCAACATTTTGCCTGGACGTCCGTTAACACCTTATATATGGAGCCAGTTGCCCCTCACGGACAGAAGGTCCCATTTTCAAGGTCAAACAAGACCTAGAGAAGGTAAACCCCCCCCCCCCCCCNCCCCCCCCCCCATTTTACCGATTTTCGTGTGCTATAGTCCACGGATTTTTTGGTGATCCAAAATTCTGACCGCATTTTTGCCAAAATTTTACCTGAACGTCTGTTAATATCTTACCTATGGAGACAGTTGACCCTTACGGCCAGAATGGCCCATTTTCAAAGTCAAACGAGACCTAGAGCAGGTAAATCCCCGATTTTACCGACTTTCGTATGCTATAGTCCACAGATTTTTCGATAATCCAGAATTTCGACCTCATTTTTTAAAAAATTTTACCTGGACGTCCGTTAAGACCGTATCTATGGAGCCTGTTGGGCTTTACATCCAAAATGGCCCATTTTCAAGGTCAAACGAGCCCTAGAGAAGGTAAACCCCTCATTTTACCAAGTTTTGTGTGCTATATAGTCCACAGATTTTTTTGTGATCCGAAATTCCGACCTCATTTTTGCTAGAATTTTACCTGGACGTCCGTTAAGACCTTATCTATGGAGACAGTTGGCTCTCATGGCCAAAATGGCCCATTTTCAAGGTCAAATGAGCCCTAGAGCATGTAGAACCCCATTTTGCCGATTTTCGTATTCTATAGGTCACTATCATTTTTGGTGATCCAGAATTCAAACCTTATATTTGCCAAAATTTTACCTGGACGTTCGTTAAGGCCTTACCTATGGATACAGTTGGCTCTCCAACGAGACATAGAGCAAGTAAATCCTCGATTTTTCCAATTTTCGGGTGCTATGGTCCACAGATTTTTCGGTGATCCAGAAACCTCATTTTTTCCAAAATTTTACCTAGACGTCCGTTAAGACCTTATCTATGGAGCCAGTTCGCCCTCATGGCCAAAATGGCCCATTTTCAAGGTCAAATCACCTCAAGAGCAGGTACACCCCCATTTTGCAAATTTTCATATGATACAGGTCACCATCTTTTTTGGTGATCCAGAATTCCGACCTTATTTTTGCCAAAATTTTACCTGGACGTCCGTTAAGACCTTATCTATGGAGCCAGTTGGCCCTCACGGCCAAAATGGCCCATTTTCAAGGTTAAACGAGCCCTAGAACAGGAAAACCCCCCATTTTGCTGATTTTCGTGTGCATAGGTCACCATTTTTTTGGTGATCCAGAAATCCAACCTCATTTTTTCGAAAATTTTACCTGGACATTCGTTAACACCTTATCTATGGAGCCTGTTGGCCCTCACAACCAGAAAGGGCCATTTTCAAGGTTAAATAAGACCTAGAGCAGGTAAACCCCCTATTTTACCAATTTTCGTGTGCTATAATCCATGGATTTTTTGGTGATCCAGAATTCCGACCTTATTTTTACCAAAATTTTACCTGGACGTCCGTTAAGACCTTATTTATGGAGCCAATGGGCCCTCACAGTCAAAATGGTGCATTTTTAATGTCAAACGAGCCCTTGAGCAGGTAAACCCCCCTATTTTATCGATTTTCGTGTGCTATAGTCCACAGATTTTTTGGTGATCCAGAATTCCAAACTCATTTTTGCCAAAATTTTGCTTGGTCATTCGTTAAGACCTTATCTATGGAGCCAGTTGGCCCTCACGGCCAGAATGACCCATTTTCAAGATCAAACGAGCCCTAGAGAAGGTAATCCCCCATTTTGCCGATTTTCGTGTGCTGAAGATCACCATCTTTTTTGGTGATTCAAAATTTTGACCTAATTTTTCCCAAAATTTTACCTGGACGTCCGTTAAGACCTTGCCTATGGAGCCAGTTGGCCCTCACGGCCAGAATGACCCATTTTCATGGTCAAATGATACCTACAGCAAGTAAACCCCTATTTTACCGATTTTCTTATGCTACAGTCCACGGACTTTTTGGTGATCCAGAATTCCGACCTCATTATGCCAAAATACCTGGACCTCCATTAAGACCTTATCTATGGAGCCAGTTGGCCATCACAGCCAAAATGGCCCATTTTCAAGGTCAAATGAGCCCTAGAGCAGGCAAACCCCCATTTTACCAATTTTCGTATGCTAAAGTCCACAAATTTTTTGGTGATCCGAAATTCTGACTTCATTTTGCCAAAATTTTACTTGGACGTCCCTTAAGACCCTATCTATCGGGCCAGTCTGCCCGCACAGCCAAAATGTCCCATTTTCTAAGCCAAATGAGCCCTAGAGCAGGTAAACCCTCAATTTTATCAATTTTCATGTGCTATAGTCCACGGATTTTTTGATGATCCAGAATTTCGACTTCAGTTTTTGCAAAAATTATCCTGGACGTCCGTTAAGACCTTATCTATGGAGCCAGTTGGCCCTTACGGCCAAAATAACCCATTTCAAGGTCAAACGAGCCCTAGAGCAGGTAAACCCCCCATTTTACCGATTTTCGTCTGCTATAGTCTACGGATCTTTTGGTGATCCAGAATTCCAACCTTATTTTTGTCAAAATTTTACCTGGACCTTCGTTAATACCTTATCTATGTAGCCAGTTGTCCTCACGGCCAAAATGACCCATTTTCAAGGTCAAACGAGCTCTACAGAAGGTAAACCCCCCATATTACCAATTTTCGTGTGCTATAGTCCATGGATTTTTTAGTGCTCCGGAATTTCGACCTCATTTTTGTAAAAATTATACCTAGACATCCGTTAAGACCTTATCTATCGAGACGGTTGGCCCTCATGGCCAAAATGGACCATTTTCAAAGTCAAATAAGCCCTAGAGTAGTTAAACCCCCATTTTGCCGATTTTCGTGTGCTATAGGTCACCATCTTTTTTGGTGATCAAGAATTCTGACCTCATTTTTGAGAAAATTTTACCTGGACGTCCGTTAAAACCTTACCTTTGGAGCATGTTGGACCTCACGACCAGAAGGCCAATTTTCAAGTTCAAACGAGCCCTAGTGCAGGGAAACCCCCATTTTACTGATATTCGTGTGCTATAGTCCACAGATTTTTTGGTGATCTAGAATTCCGACCTCATTTTTTCAAAAATTTTACCTAAACGTCCGTTAAGACCTTATCAATGGAGCCAGTTGTCCCTCATGGCCAAAATGGCCCATTTTCAAGGTCAAACCAGTCTGATAACAGTTAAACCCCCCATTTTGCCGATTTTCGTGTGCTATATGTCACCATCTTTTTTGGTGATCTAGAATTCTGATCTCATTATTGCCAAAATTTTACCTAAATGTCTGTTAAGACCTTACCTATGGAGCCAATTGGATCTCACGGCCAGAATGACCCATTTTCAAGGTCAAAGGAAACCTAGAGCAGGTAAACAACCCATTTTATCAATTTTCGTCTGTTATAGTCCACGTATTTTTTGGTGATCTAGAATTCGGACCTCATTTTTGCAAAAATTTACTTGGACTTCCGTTAAAACCTTATCGATGGATCTAGTTATCCCTCACCACCAAAATGGCCCATTTTCAAGGTCAAACGAGCCTTAGATCAGGTAAACCCCCATTTTACCGATTGTCGTGTGCTATAGTCCACCAATTTTTTGGTGATCTAGAATTCCGACCTCATTTTTGCCAAAATATTACCTGGATATTCTTTAAGACCTTATCTATGGAGCCAGTTGGCCCTCAAGGCCAAAATGGCCCATTATCAAGGTAAAACGAGCCGAGGAGCAGGTAAACCCCTTATTTTACCGATTTTCTATTGTTATAGTCCACGGTTTTTTGGTGATCCAGAATCTCGACCTCATTTTTTCAAAAATTTTACCTGGACGTCCGTTAAGACCTTATCTATGGAGCCTATTGGCCCTCACAACCAAATTGGCCAATTTTCAAGGTCAAACGATCCCTAGAACAGGTATACCCATATTTTGCTAATTTTCGCGTGCTATAGGTCACCATCTTTTTTGGTGATCCAGAATTTCGACCTCATTTTTGCCAAAATTTTACCTGGATGCCCGTTAAAACCTTACCTACGAGCCAGTTGGCCCTCATGGCTAGAATTGCCCATTTTCAATGTCAAACGAGCACTAGAGAAGGTAAATCCCCCATTTTACCGATTTTCGTGTGCTATTGTCAATAGATTTTTTGGTGATCCAAAATTCTGACCTCATTTTTGCCAGAATTTTACCTGGACGTCGGTTAAGACCTTATCTATGGGGCCAGTTTTCCCTCACGGCCAAAATGGCCCACTTTCAATGCCAAATGAGCCCTAGAGAAGGTAAACCCCCCGTTTTACCAATTTTCCTGTGCTATAGTCCACAGATTTTTTGGTGATTTGGAATTTCGACCACATTTTTGCCAAAAAATTTCCTGGACGTCCGTTAAGACCTTATTATGGAGCCAGTTGGCCCTCATAGCCAAAATGGCCCATTTTCAAGGTCAAATGAGCCCTAGAGCATATAAACCCCCTTTTTGCAGATTTTCATATGCTATAGGTCACCATCGTTTTTTATGATCCAGAATTTCGACCTCATTTTTTCCAAAGTTCTACCTGGACGTCCGTTAATACATTACCAATGGAGCCAATTGGCCCTCACGGCCAAAATGGCCCATTTTCNTTACCTGGATGTCGGTTAAGACCTTATCTATGGGGCCAGTTTTCCCTCACGGCCAAAATGACCCACTTTCAAGGCCAAATGAGCCCTAGAGAAGGTAAACCCCCCGTTTTACCAATTTTCCTGTGCTATAGTCCACAGATTTTTTGGTGATTTGGAATTTCGACCACATTTTTACCAAAAATTTTCCTGGACGTCCGTTAAGACCTTATTATGGAGCCAGTTGGCCCTCATGGCCAAAATGGCCCATTTTCAAGGTCAAATGAGCCCTAGAGCATATAAACCCCCTTTTTGCCGATTTTCGTATGCTATAGGTCACCATCGTTTTTTATGATCCAGAATTCCGACCTCATTTTTTCCAAAGTTCTACCTGGACGTCTGTTAAAACATTACCAATGGAGCCAATTGGCCCTCACGGCCAAAATGGCCCATTTTCAAGGCCAAATGAGCCCTTGAGCAGGTAAACCCCCCATTTTATCAATTTTCGTGTGGTATAGTGCACAGATTTTTGGGTGTTCCAAAATTCCGACCTCATTTTTTCCAAAATTACACCTCCACGTCCGTTAATACCTTATCTATGGATCTAGTTGGCCCTCATGGCCAAAATGGCCCATTTTCATGGTCAAATGAGCCCAAGAGCAGATAAACCCCCATTTATTCTGATTTTCGTGTGCTATAGGTCTCCATCTTTTTTGGTGATTCAGAATTCCGACCTTATTTTTGCCAAAATTTTACCTCTACATCCGTTAAGACATTATATATGGAGCCAGTTGGCCCTAACGGCCAAAATGGCCCATTTTCAAGGTCAAACAAACCCTAGAGCAGGTAAAGCCCCACTTTGTCGATTTTCATTTGCATAGGTCACCATTTTTTTTGGTGATCCAGAATTTCGACCTCATTTTTGCCAAATTTTTACCTGGACGTCCGTTAACACATTATCTATGGAACCAGTTGGCCCTCACGGTCAGAAGGGCCCATTTTCAAGGTGAAACAAGACCTAGGGCAGGTAAACCCCTCATTTTACCGATTTTCGTGTGCTATAGTCTAAAGACTTTTTGTTGATCCAGAATTCTGACCTCATTTTTGCCAAAATTTTACCTGGACGTCTGTTAAGACCTTGTCTATGGAGTTAGTTGGCCCTCACGGCCAAAATGGCCCATTTTCAAGGTCAAATGAGCCCTAGAGTAGGTAAACCCCCATTTTACCAATTTTCGTGTGCTAAAGTCCACAGATTTTTTGGTGATCCAAAATTCCGACCTCACTTTTGCCAAAATTTTACTTGGAAGTCCATTAAGGCCTTATCTATGGAGCCAGTTGGCCCTCACAGCCAAAATGGCCCATTTTCAAGGTCAACCGAGCCCTAGAGCAGGTAAACTCCCCATTTTACCAATTTTCGTGTGCCATAGTCCACAGATTTTTTGGTGATCCAGAATTTCGAGCTCATTTTAGCCAAAATTTTAGTTGGACGTTCGTTAAGACCTTATCTATGGAGCCAGATAGCCTTCACGGCCAGAATGACAAATTTTCAAGGTCAAACGAGCCCTAGAGAAGGTAAACCCCCCATTTTACCAATTTTCGTGTGCTAGAATTACGACCTCATTTTTTCTAAAACTATATCTGGACGTCCGTTAAGACATTATCTATAGAGGCAATAGGCCCTCATGGCCAGAAAGGCCCATTTTCAAGGTCAAAAAAGACCTAGCGCAGGCAAACCTATAGTCCACGGTTATAATGATGATCCAGAATTCCGACCTTATTTTTGCCAAAATTTTACCTGGACATCCATTAAGACCTTATCTATGGAGCCAGTTGGCCCTCACAGCCAAAATGACCTATTTTTAAAGTTAACGAGCCATTGAGAAGGTAAACCTCCCATTTTACCGATTTACGTGTGCTATAGTCCACAAATTTTTTGATGATCCAGAATTCCAACCTCATTTTTGCTAAAATTTTACCTTGACGTTCGTTAAGACCTTATATATGGAGCCACTTGGCCCTCACGGCCAGAATGGCCCATTTTCAAGGTCAAACGAGCCCTAGAAAAGGTAGACCCCCCATTTTACCAATTTTCGTGTGCTATAGTCCATTGATTTTATGGTGATTTGGAATTTCGACCTCATTTTTTATAAAATTATACCTAGACGTTCGTTAAGACCTTATCGATGGAGCCAGTTGGCCTTCATGGCAAAAATGAACCATTTTCAAGGTCAAATGAGCCCTTATGGAAGTTAAACCCCCATTTTGCAGATTTTCATATGCTAAAGGTCACCATCTTTTTTGGTGAGCCAGAAATGTGACCTCATTTTTTCAAAAATTTTACCTGGACGTTAGTTAAGACCTTGCATATAGAGCTAGTTGGTCCTAACAGCCAGAATGGCCCATTTTCAAGGTCAAACGAGACCTAGAGCAGGTAAACCCCCATTTTATCGATTTTCGTGTGCTATAGTCCATTGATTTTTTGGTGATCCAGAATTCCAACCTCATTTTTGTCAAACTTTTACCTGGACATCCGTTAAGACCTTATCTATAGAGCCAGTTGGGCCTCACGGCCAAAATGGCCCATTTTCAAGGTCAAATGAGCCCTAGAGGAGGTAAACCCCCATTTTACCAATTTTGGTGTGCTAAAGTCCACAGATTTTATGGTGATCCAAAATTCCAACCTCATTTTTGTCAAAATTTTACCTGGACGTCCGTTAAGACCTTAATTATGGGGCCAGTCTGCCCGCACGGCCAAAATGGCCCATTTTCAAGGCCAAATGAGCCCTAGAGCAAGTAAACCCTTCATTTTATCAATTTTTGTGCGTTATAGTGCACAAATTTTTTGATGATCCAGAATTCTGACCTCATTTTTGGCAAAAATTTTCCTGGACGTTCGTTAAGACCTTATCTATGGAGCCAATTGGCCCTCACGGCCAAAATGACCCATTTCAAGGTCAAATGAGCCCTAGAGCAGGTAAACCCCACATTTTACTGATTTTCGTGTGCAATAGTACATGGATTTTTCGGTGATCCAGAAATCCGACCTCATTTTTCCCAAAATTATACCTGGACGTCCGTTAAGACCTTATCTATAGATCCAGTTGGCCTTCATGGCCAAAATGCCCCATTTTCAAGGTCAAACGAGCTCTAGAGAAGGTAAACCCCCTATTTTGCCGATTTTCGTGTGCTATAGTTCACCATCCTTTTTGGTGATCCAGAATTCTGACCTCATTTTTGCCAAAATTTTACATGAACGTCTGTTAAGACCTTACCTATGGAGCAAGGTGGCCGTCAAGGCCAAAATGGCCCATTTTCAAGGTCAAATGAGCCCTAGAGCAAGTAAACCCTTCATTTTATCGATTTTTGTGCGTTATAGTGCACAAATTTTTTGATGATCCAGAATTCCGACCTCATTTTTGGCAAAAATTTTCCTGGACGTTCGTTAAGACCTTATCTACGGAGCCAATTGGCCCTCACGGCCAAAATGACCTATTTCAAGGTCAAATGAGCCCTAGAGCAGGTAAACCCCACATTTTACTGATTTTCGTGTGCAATAGTACATGGATTTTTCGGTGATCCAGAAATCCGACCTCATTTTTCCCAAAATTATACCTGGACGTCCGTTAAGACCTTATCTATAGATCCAGTTGGCCTTCATGGCCAAAATGCCCCATTTTCAAGGTCAAACGAGCTCTAGAGAAGGTAAACCCCCTATTTTGCCGATTTTCGTGTGCTATAGTTCACCATCCTTTTTGGTGATCCAGAATTCTGACCTCATTTTTGCCAAAATTTTACATGAACGTCTGTTAAGACCTTACCTATGGAGCAAGGTGGCCGTCAAGGCCAAAATGGCCCATTTTCAAGGTCAAACGAGACTTAGAGCAGGTAAACCCCCTATTTTACCGATTTTCGTGTGCTATAGTCCACGGATTTTTTGGTGATCCAGAATTCCGACCTCATTTTATACAAAATTTTACCTGGACGTCCGTTAAGACCTTATCTATGGAGCCAGTTGTCCCTCACGGCTAAAATGGCCCATTTTCAAGGTCAAATGAACCCTAGAAAAAGTAATCCCCCATTTTATCGATTTTCGCGTGCTATAGTCCACAGAATTTTTGGTGATCTAGAATTTCTATCTCATTTTTGCCAAAATTTTACCAGGACGTCCATTAAGACCTTATCTATGGGGCCAATTGGCCGTCATGGCAAAAATGGCCCATTTTCAAGGTCAAACGAACCCTAAAGCAGGTAATCCCCCCATTTTACCGATTTTCGTTTGCTATAGTCCACGAATGTTTTGGTGATTCAGAAATTCGACCACATTTTTTCAAAAATTTTACCTGGACGTACGGTATGACCTAACCTATGGGGACAGTTGGCACTCACGGCCAAAACGATCCATTTTCAAGGTCAAACGAGCCCTAGAGTAGGCAAACCCCTATTTTGCTGATTTTCGCGTGCTATAGATCACCCTCTTTTTTGGTAATAAAGAATTTCGACCTCATTTTTGACAAAATTTTACCTAGACGTCCGGTAATACCTTACCTATTGAGGCCCATTTTCAAGGTCAAACGAGCCCTAGAGAAGGTAAACCCCCCATTTTACCAATTTTTGAGTGTTATAGTCCACGCATTTTTTGGTGATCCGAAATTCTGACCTGATTTTTGCCAAAATTATACATAGACGTCCGTTAAGACCTTATCTATCGAGACAGTTGCCCCTCATGCCCAAAATGGCCCATTTTCAAGGTCAAATAAGGCCAAAAACGGGTAAACCCCCATTTTGCTGATTTTCGTGTGCTATAGGTCACCGTCTTTTTTGGTGATCAAGAATTTCGACCTTACTTTTGCCAAAATTTTACCTGGATGTCCGTTAAGACCTTATCTATGGAGCTAGTTGGCCCTCACATCCAAAATGACCCATTTTAAATGTCAAACGAGTTCTAGAGTAAGTAAACCCCATATTTTATCGATTTTCGTGTGCTATATTCAACGGATTTTTTGGTGATACAGATTTCCGACCTCATTTTTGCCAAAATTTTATATGGACGTTTGTTAAGACCTTATCTAGGGAGTCAATTAGCCGTCATGGCCAAAATGGCCCATTTTCAAGGTCAAATGAGCCTTAAAGGAGGTAAACCTCCCATTTTACCGATTTTCGTGTCATGTAGTCCCTGGATTTTTTGGTGATCCATAATTTCGACCTTATTTTTGCCAAAATTTTAACATGACATCCGTTAAGACCTTTCCTATTGAGCATGTTGGCTCTGACGGCCAAAACGACCCATTTCCAAGGTCAAACGAGCCCAGAGCAGGTAAACCCCCTATTTTACCAATTTTCATGTGCTATATTTCACCATCTTTTTTGTGATCAAAATTCCGACCTCATTTTTGCCAAAATTTTATCCTAGACATCCGATAAGACCTTACCTATGGGTCCAGTTGGCCCTAACGGCCTAAACGACCCATTTTCAAGGTCAAACGAGCCCTAAAGCAGGTAAACCCCCATTTTACCAATTTTCGTGTGCTATAGTCCACAGATTTTTTGGTGATTCAGAATTCCGACATCATTTTTAGCAAAATTTTACATGGACGTCCGTTAAGACCTTATCTATGGAGCTAGTTGACCTTCACAGCCAAAATGGCCCATTTTCAAGGTCAACAAGCCCTAGAGCAGGTAAACCCCCATTTTACCGATTTTTGTATGCTATAGTGTACAAATATTTTTGTGATCCAGAATTCCAACCTCATTTCTGCCAAAATTGTACCTAGACGTCCAATAAGAGCTTATCTACGAAGCCAGTTGGCCCTCATAGCCAAAATGGACCATTTTCAACGTAAAATGAGTCCTAGAGTAGGTAAACCCCCATTTTGCCAATTTTTGTGTGTTATATGTTACCAAATTTTTTGGTGATACAATATTACGACCTCATTTTTGCCAAAATTTTACTTAGACGTCCGTTAAGACCTTACCTATGGAGCCAGTTATCCCTCACAGCCACAGTGGCCCATTTTCAAAGTCAAACGAACCCTAGAGCAGATAAACCCCCATTTTACCGATTTTCATGTGCTATAGTCCACAGATTTTTTGGTGATCCAGAATTCCGACCTCATTTTTGCCAAAATTTTACCTGGACGTCTGTTAAGACCTTATCTATGGAGCCAGTTGGCCCTCACAGCCAAAATGGCCTATTTTCAAGGTCAAACGAGCCCTTGAGCTGGTAAACCCCCCCCTCATTTTATCAATTTTCGTGTGCTATAGTCCACAGATTTTTTTGGTGATCCAGAATTCCAACCTAATTTTTGCCAAAATTTTACTTGGACGTTTGTTTAGACCTTATCTATAGAGCCAGTTGGCCCTCACGGCCAGAATGACCCATTTTCAAGGTCAAAGAGCACTAGAGAAGGTAAATCCCCATTTTACCAATTTTCGTGTGATATAGTCCACAAATTTTTTGGTGATCCAGAATTCTGACCTCATTTTTGCCAAAATTATACCTAGACGTTCCCTAAGACCTTATCTATGGAGCCAGTTGGCCCTCATGGCCAAAATGGACCATTTTCAAGGTCAAATGAGTCCTAGAGCAGTTAAACCCCTATTTTGCCGATTTTCTTGTGCTAAAGGTCACCATTTTTTTTGGTGAACCAAAATTCTGACCTCATTTTTGCAAAATTTTTACCTCGACGTTAGTTAAGACCTTGCATATAGAGCTAGTTGGCCCTCACATCCAGAATGGCCCATTTTCAAGGTCAAACGAGACCTAGAGCAGGTAAACCCCCATTTTACCTATTTTCATGTGCTATAGTCCACGGATTGTTTGGTGATCCAGAATTACGACCTCATTTTTGCCATAATTTTACCTGGACCTCCGTTAAGACCTTATCTATGTAGCCAGTTGGCCATCACAGCCAAAATGACCCATTTTCAAGGTCAAATGAGCCTTAGAGCTGGAAAACCCCCATTTTACCAATTCTCGTATGCTAAAGTCCACAGATTTTTTGGTGATCCAAAATTCTAACCTAATTTTTGCCAAAATTTTACCTGGACGTCCCTTAAGACCTTATCTATAAGGCCAGTCTGCCCGCACGGCCAAAATGGCCCATTATGTGGGCCAAATGAGCCCTAGAGCAGGTAAACCCTCCATTTTACCGATTTTCATGTGCTATAGTCCACAAATTTTTTGATGATCCGGAATTTCGACCTCTGCTTTATAAAAATTTTCCTAGACGTTCGTTAAGACCTTATCTATGGAGCCAGTTGGACCTCATGGCCAAAATGACCCATTTCAAGGTCAAACGAGCCTTAGAGCATGTAAACCCCCCATTTTACCGATTTTCGTGTGCTATAGTCCACGGATTTTTTAGTGATCCAGAATTCCAACCTTATTTTTGTCAAAATTTACTTGAACGTTCGTTAAGACCTTATCTATGGAGCCAGTTGGCCCTCACGGCCAGAATGACCCATTTTCGAGGTCAAACGACCCCTACAGAAGGTAAACCCCCCATTTTACCAATTTTCCTTAGCTATAGTCCACGGATTTTTTAGTGCTCCTGAATTTCGACTTCATTTTTGCCAAAATTATACCTAGATGTCCGTTAAGATCATATCTATCGAGACGGTTGGCCCTCATGGCCAAAATGGACCATTTGCAAGGTCAAATCATCCCTAGAGCAGTTAAACCCCCATTTTGCCGATTTTCGTGTGCTATAGGTCACCATCTTTTTTGGTGATCCAGAATTGTGACCTCATTTTTGAGAAAATTTTACCTGGACTTCCGTTAAGACCTTACCTATGGAGCCTGTTGGCCCTCACGGCCAGAATGGTCAATTATCAAGTTCAAACGAGCCCTAGAGCAAGGAAACCCCCATTTTACCGATATTCGTGTGCTATAGTCCACGGATTTTTTGGTGATCCAGAATTCCGACCTCATTTTTTCAAAAATTATACCTAGACGTCCGTTAAGACCTTATAAATGCAGCCAGTTGGCCCTCACAGCCAAAATGGCCAATTTTCAAGTTCAAATGAGCCCTAGAGCAGGTAAACCCCCATTTTATCGATTTTCATTTGCTGAAGTATCAGATGACCACTGGGCTAGGCCTATACGATCTCGTTTATAAGCTATTCTAAGAGCTAAGAGGAAGGAAGAAGCAGCGGATTAGCGACATCTAAGACTAGTTTCGCTTCCTTACTCGCTTACTACAGCTGCTTATTTCTTCTTATCGACAAGCAAGGAGTTTTCTCACCATTGTGATCCGAAATTTCGACATCATTTTTCCCATAATTTTACCTGGACGTCCGTTAAGACTCTATCTATGGGGCCAGTCTGCCCGCATGGCCAATATGACCCATTTTCATGGCCAAATGAAATCTAGAGCAGGTAAACCTCCCATTTTTGCCAAAAATTATACCTGGACGTCCGTTAAGACCTTATCTCTGGAGTCAGTTGGCCCACACGGACAAAATGACCCATTTCTAGGTCAAACAAGCCCTAGAGCAGGTAAACCCTCCATTTTACCTATTTTTGTGTGCTATAGTCCACGGATTTTTTGGTGATCCAGAATTCTTACCTCATTTTTATCAAAAATTATACCTGGATGTCCGTTAAGACCTTATCAATGGAGTCAGTTGGCCCTAACGGCCAAAATGGCCCATTTTCAAAGTCAAACGGGTTCGAGAGCAGTTAAACCCGCCATTTCACCAATTTTCGTGTGCTATAGGTCACCATCTATTTTGGTGATCCAGAATTTCGATCTCATTTTTGCCAAAATTTTGCCTAAATGTCTGTTAAGACCTTACCTATGGAGCCAGTTGGACATCACGGCCAGAATGACCCATTTTCAAGGTCAAATGAGACCTAGAGCAGGTAAACCCCCCATTTTTTTGTTTTTCATGTGATATAGTCCACGTATTTTTTGGTGATCTAGAATTCGGACCTCATTTTGCAAAAATTTACCTGGACTTCCGTTAAGACCTTATCGATGGATCTAGTTGTCCCTCACGACAAAAATTGCCCATTTTCAAAGTCAAACGAGCCCTCAAGCAGGTAAACCCCCATTTTACCGATTGTTGTGTGCTATAGTCCACAGATTTTTTGGTGATCCAGAATTCCGACCTCATTTTTGTAAAAATTTTTCCTGGACATTCGTTAAGACCTTATCTATGGAGCCAGTTGGCCCTCATGGCCAAAATGGCCCATTATCAAGGTAAAACGAGCCCAGGAGCAGGTAAACTCCCCATTTTACAGATTTTCTTTTGTTATAGTCCATGGTTTTTCGGTGATCCAGAATCCCGACCTCATTTTTTCAAAAATTATACCTGGACGTCTGTTAAGACCTTATCTATGGAGCCAATTGGCCCTCATAACCAAATTGGCCCATTTTCAAGGTCAAACGAGACCTAGAGCAGGTATACCCCTATTTTGCTAATTTTTGCGTGCTCTAGGTCACCATTTTTTTTTGTGATAAAGAATTTCGACCTCATTTTTGCCAAAATTTTACCTGGACGCCCGTTAAAACCTTACCTACGAGCCAGTTGGCCCTCACGGATAGAAATGCCCATTTTCAATATCAAACGAACCCTAAAGAAGGTAAACCCCCCATTTTACCAATTTTCATGTGCTATAGTCCACAGATTTTTTGGTGATCTTGAATTCCGACCTCATTTTTACCAAAATTATTCCTGGACATCCGTTAAGACCTTATCTATGGAGATAGTTGACCCTCATGGCCAAAATGGCCCATTTTCAAGGGCAAATTAGCCCAAGAGCAGGTAATTTCCCATTTTGCCAATTTTCGTGTACTAAATGTCACCATTTTTTTTGGTGATCCAGAATTTCGACTTCATTTTTGCCAAAATTTTACCTGGACATCCGTTAAGACCTTACCTATGGAGCCTGTTGGCCCTCACGGCAAGAATGGCCCATTTTCAAGGTCAAAAGAGACCTAGAGCAGGTAAACATCCATTTTACCGATTTTCGTGTGCTATAGTCAGCGGATGGTGATCCAGAATTCGTACTTCATTTTTGCCAAAATTTTACCTGGACACCCGTTAAGACCTTATCTATAAATCCAGTTGGCCCTCACAACCAAAATGACCCATTTTCAAGGTCAAACGAGTCCTAGAGTAGGTATACCCCTATTTTGTCAATTTTCGCGTGCTATAGGTTACCATCTTTTTTGGTGATAAAGAATTTCGACCTAATTTTTGCCAAAATTTTACCTGGACATCTGTTAAAACCTTACCTACGAGCCAGTTGGCCCTCATGGCTATAATTGCCCAATTTCAATGTCAAACGAGCACTAGAGCTGGTAAACCCCCCATTTTATCGATTTTTGTGTGCTATTGTACACAGATTTTTTGGTGATCAAGAATTCCGACCTCATTTTTTCCAAATTTATACCTTGACGTCCGTTAAGACCTTATCTATGGAGCCAGTTAGCACTCATGGCCAAAATGGCCCATTTTAAAGGTAAAATCAGCCCAAGAGCAGGTAAACCCCCATTTTGCCAATTTTTGTGTGCTACAGGTCACCATCTTTTTTGGTGATGCAAAATTTCGACCTCTTTTTGCCAAAATTTTACCTGGACGTCCATTAAGACCTTATTTATGGAACCAGTTGGCTCTCATGGCCAAAATGGCCCATTTTCAAGGTCAAACGAGCCCTAAAGAATGTAAACCCCCCAATTCATCGATTTTCGTGTGCTATAGTGCACAGATTTTTTGGTGATCCAGAATTTCGATCTCATTATTGCCAAAATTTTACCTAAACATCCGTTAAGGCCTTATCTACGGAGCCAGTTGTCCCTCACGGCCAAATGGCCTATTTTCAAGGTCAAACGAGCTCTTGAGAAGGTAAACCTCTCATTTTACCAATTTTCGTGTGCTATAGTCCACAGATTTTTTGATGATCCAGAATTTCAACCTCATTTTTGCCAAAATTTTACCTTGACGTTGGTTAAGACCTTATATATGGAGCCACTTGGCCCTCACAGCCAGAATGTCCCATTTTCAAGGTCAAACGAGACCTAGAGAAGGTAAACCCCCTATTTTACCAATTTTTGTGAGCTATAGTCCACTGATTTTTTGGTGATCCGGAATTTCGACCTCATTTTTGCCAAAATTATACCTAGACGTTCATTAAGACCTTATATATGGAGCCAGTTGGCCCAAATGGCAAAAATGGACAATTTTCAAGGTCAAATGAGCCCTAGAGAAGTTAAACCCCTATTTTGCCGATTTTCATATGCTAAAGGTCACCATCTTTTTTGGTGATCCAGAATTCTGACCTCATTTTTGCAAAAATTTTACCTGGACGTCAGTTAAGACCTTGCATATAGAGCTAGTTGGCCCTCATAGCCAGAATTGCCCATTTTCAAGGTCAAACGAGACCTAGAGCAGGTAAACCCCTATTTTACCGATTTTCGTGCGCTATAGTCCCCAGATTTTTTGGTGATCCAGAATTCTGACCTCGTTTTTGCAAAAATTTTACGTGGACATCCGTTAAGACCTTATCTATGGAGCCAGTTGGGCCACACGGCCAAAATGGCCCATTTTCAAAGTCAAATGAGCTCTAGAGCAGGTAAACCGCACATTTTACCGATTTTCATGCGTTATAATCCACATATTTTTTGATGATCCAGAAATCCGACCTCATTTTTAGCAAAAATTTTTCTGGACGTCCGTTAAGAACATATCTATGGAGCCAGTTGGCCCCTCACGGCCAAAATGACCCATTTCAAGGGCAAATGAGCCCTAGAGCAGGTAAACCCCACATTTTACTGATTTTTATGTGCTATAGTTCACGAATTTTTTGGTGATCCAGAAATCCAACCTCATTTTTTCCAAAATGGCCCATTTTCAAGGTCAAACGAGCTCTAGAGATGGTAAACCCCCCATTTTGCCGATTTTCGTGTGTTATAGGTCACCATCCTTTTTGGTGATCCAGAATTCCGACCTCATTTTTGCCAAAATTTAACTTGAACGTCTGTTAAGACCTTACCTATGGAGCAAATTGGCCGCCACGGCCAGAATGGCCCATTTTCAAGGTCAAACAAGACTTAGAGCAGGTAAACCCCCTATTTTATCGATTTTCGTGTGCTATAGTCCACGGATTTTTTGGTGATCCTAAATTTCGACCTTATTTTATACAATATTTTACCTGGACGTCCGTTAAGACCTTATCTATGGAGCCAGTTGTCCCTCACGGCCAAAATAGCCCATTTTCAAGGTCAAACGAGCCCTAAAGCAGGTAAACTCCCTACTTTACTGATATTCGTTTGCTATAGTCCACAGATTTTTTGGTGATCAAGAATTTCGACCTCATTTTTTCAAAAATTTTACCTGGACGTACGGTATGACCTTACCTATGGGGACAGTTGGCCCTCACGGCCAAAACGATCCATTTTCAAGGTCAAACGAGCCCTAGAGTAGGTAAACCCCCATTTTGCCTTTTTTGCGTGCTATAGGTCACCATCTTTTTTGGTGATAAAGAATTTCGACTTCATTTTTGACAAAATTTTACCTAGATGTCCGTTAAGACCTTATCTATCTACACAGTTGGCCCTCATGGTAACAATGGCCCATTTTCAAGGTCAAATGAGGCCAAGAGCAGGTAAACCCCCATTTTGCTGATTTTTGTGTGCTATAGGTCACCATCTTTTTTGGCGATCAAGAATTTCGACCTCACTTTTGTCAAAATTTTACCTGGATGTCTGTTAAGACCTTTTCAATAGAACCAATTGGCCCTCACATCCAAAATGGCCCATTTTCAATGTCAAACGAGCCCTAGAGTAAGTAAACCCTACATTTTACCGATTTTCGTGTGCTATAGTCAACGGATTTTTTGGTGATCCAGAATTCCAACCTCATTTTTACCAAAATTTTACCTGGACGTTCGTTAAGACCTTATCTATGGAGTCAATTGATCCTCATTGCCAAAATGGCCCTATTTCAAGGTCAAATGAGGCTTAGAGGAGGTAAACCCCCCATTTTACCGATTTTCGTGTCATGTAGTCCTGGGATTTTTTGGTGATCCAAAAATTCGACCTCATTTTTTCCAAAGTTTTAACAGGACATCCCTTAAGACCTTACCTATTGAGCATGTTGGCTCTTACGGCCAAAACGACCCATTTCCAAGGTCAAACGAGCCCAGAGCAGGTAAACCCCCAATTTTATCGATTTTCATGTGCTATATTTCACCATCTTTTTTATGATTCGGAATTCCAATCTCATTTTTGCCAAAATTTTACCTGGACGTCCGTTAAGACCTTACCTATGGGTCCAGTTGGCCCTAACGGCTTAAACGACCTATTTTCAAAGTCAAACGAGCCCTAAAGCAGGTAAACCCCCATTTTACTGATTTTCGTGTGCTATAGGTCACCGTCTTTTTTGGTGATCAAGAATTCCGACCTCCCTTTTGCCAAAATTTTGCCTAGACGTCAGTTAAGACCTTATCAATGGAGCCAGTTGGCCCTCACATCCAAAATGGCCCATTTTCATTGTCAAACGAGCCCTACAGTAAGTAAACCCCATATTTTACCAATTTTCGTGTGCTATAGTCAACGGATTTTTTGGTGATCCAAAATTTCGACCTCACTTTTGCCAAAATTTTACCTGGAAGTTCGTTAAGACCTTATCTATGGAGTCAATTGGCCCTCATGGCCAAAATGGACCTCTTTCAAGGTCAAATGAGCCTTAGAGGAGGTAAACCCCCCCCCCATTTTATCGATTTTCATGTGCTACAGTCCACGGATATTTTGGTGATCTGGAATTCCGACCTCAAATTTACCAAAATGTTACCTGGACATTCGTTACGACGTTATCTATGGAGCCAGTTGGCCCTCACAGCCAAAATAACCCATTTTCAAGGTTAAATAAGCCCTAGAGCAGGTAAACCCCCCATTTCATCGATTTTCGTATGCTATAGTCCACGGATTTTTTGGTGATCCAGAATTCTAACATCATTTTTAGCAAAAATTATACATGGACGTCCGTTAAGACCTTATCAATGGAGCCAGTTGGCCCTCACAGCCATAATGGCCCATTTTCAAGGTCAAACAAGACTTAGATCAGGTAACCCCCCCCCCCCCCATTTTACCAATTTTCGTGTGCTATAATCCACAGATTTTTCGGTGATCCAGAATTCTGACCTCAATTTTGATAAACTTTTACCTGGACGACCGTTAAGACCTTATCTATGGAGCCAGTTGGCCTTCACAGCCAAAATGACCCATTTTCAAGGTCAAACAAGCCTTAGTGCAGGTAAACCCCCCATTTTACCGATTATCGTGTGCTATAGTGTACAGATATTTTCGTGATCCAAAATTCTGACCTCATTTCTGCCTAAATTATACCTAGACGTCCAGTAAGAACTTATCTATGGAGCCAGTTGGCCCTCATAGCCAAAATGGTCCATTTTCAACGTAAAATGAGTCCTAGAGTAGGTAAACCCCCATTTTGCCAATTTTCGTGTGCTATAGGTTACTATCTTTTTTGGTGATACAATATTACGACCTTATTTTTGCTAAAATTTTACTTGGACCTCCGTTAAGACCTTATCTATGGAGCCAGTTAGCCCTCACGTTCAGAGTGGCCAATTTTCAAGGTCAAACGAACCCTAGAGTAGGTAAACCCCCATTTTACCAATTTTCGTGTGCTATAGTCCACAGATTTTTTGGTGATCCAGAATTCTGCCCTCATTTTTGCATAAACTTTACCTAGACGTCTCTTAAGACCTTATCTATGGAGCCAGTTGGCCCTCACGGCCAAAATGGCCCATTTTCAAGGTCAAACAAGACCTAGGGCAGGTAAACCCCCATTTTATGATTTTCGTGTGCTACAGTGCACATATTTTTTGGTGATCCAGAATTCCGACCTCATTTTTGCCAAACTTTTACCTGGAAATCCGTTAAGACCTTATCTATAAAGCCAGTTGTCCCTCACGGCCAAAATGGCCCATTTTCACGGTCAAACGAGCCCTACAGAGGATAAACCTCTCATTTTACCGATTTTCGTTTGCTATAGTCCAAGGATTTTTTTGTGATTCGGAATTCTGACCGTATTTTTTCAATAATTTTACCTGGACGTCCGTTAAGACCTTATCTATGGGGACAGTTGGCCCTCATGGCCAAAACGATCCATCTTAAAGGTCAAACGAGCCATAGAGCAGGTATACCCCTATTTTGCCGATTTTCCCGTGCTATAGGTCACCATCTTTTTTGGTGACAAAGAATTTTTGCCTCATTTTTACCAAAATTTTACCTGGACGTCCGTTAAGACCTTACCTAAAGAGCCAGTTGTCCCTCACGGCTAGAATGACCTATTTTCAAGGTCAAACGAGCCCTAGAGCAGGTAAACCCCCCTATTTTAAAGATTTTTGTGTGCTATAGTCCACGGCTATTTTGGTGATCTGAAGTTCCGACCTTATTATTACCAAAATTATACCTGGATGACCGTTAAAACCTTATCTATGGAGCCAGTTGACCCTCACGGCCAGAATGTCCCATTTTCAAGGTCAAACGAGACATAGAGCAGGTAAACCCTCATTTTACCGATTTTCGTGAGCTATAGTCCATGGATTTCTTGGTGATCCAGAATTCTGAACTCATTTTTGCCAAAATGTTACCTGGACGTCCGTTAAAATCATATCTGTGGAGCCAGTTTTCCCTCACGGCCAAAATGGCCCATTTTCATGGTCAAATGAGCCCTAGAGCAGGTAAACCCCCATTTTACCAATTTTCGTGTGCTAAAGTCCACAAATTTTTTGGTGATCTGAAATTCCGACCTCATTTTTGTCAAAATTTTACCTGGACGTCCGTTAAGAACCTATCTATGGGGCCAGTCTACCCGCACAGCCAAAATGGCCCATTTTCAAGTCCAAATGAGCCCTAGAGCAGGTAAACCCTCCATTGTACCGATTTTCGTGCTTTATAGTCCACAGATTTTTTGATGATCCAGAATTCCGACCTCATTTTTGGCAAAAATTTTCCTGGACGTCCGTTAAGACCTTATCTATGGAGCCAGTTGGTCCTCACGGCCAAAATGACTCATTTCAAGGTCAAACGAGCCCTAGAGCAGGTAAACCCCATATTTTATCGATTTTCGTGTGCTATTGTCCACAAATTTTTTGGTGATCCAGAATTCCGACCTCATTTTTCCAAAAATTATACATGGACAAAGGATAAAACCTTATCTGTGGATCCAGTTGGCCCTCAAGTCCAAAATGGCCCATTTTCAAGGTCAAACGAGCGCTAAAGCGGGTAAACCTTCAAGTTTACCAATTTTCGTTCGCTATAGTCCACAGATTTTTTGGTGATACGGAATTTCGACCTCATTTTAAAAAAAAATTTAACTGGACGTACGGTAAGACCTTACCTATGGGGACAGTTTGCCCTCACGGCCAAAATGATCCATTTTTTAACTCAAACGAGCCCTAGAGTAGGTAAACACCCATTTGCCGATTTTCGCGTGCTATAGATCATCATCATTTTTGGTAATAAAGAATTTCGACTTCATTTTTGACAAAATTTTAACTAGACGTCCTGTAAGACCCAATCTATAGGGCCAGACTGCCCTCACGGCCAAAATGGCCTATTTTCAAGGCCAAATGAGCCCTAGAGAAGGTAAACCCCCCATTTTACCGATTTTCGTATGCTATAGTCCATTGATTTTTTGTTTATCCGGAATTTCGACCTCATTTTTGCCAAAATTATCTATGGAGCCAGTCGGCCCTCATGGCCAAAATGACCCATTTTCAAGGTCAAAGGAGCCCTAGAGCAGGTAAACCACCCATTTTCCCAATTTTCGTGCACTATAGGTCACCATCTTTTTGGGTGATCCAGAATTTCGACCTCATTTTTGCCAAAATTTTACCTAAACGTCTGTTATGACTTTACCTATCGATCCAGTTGGCCCTCACGGCCAGAATGTCCCATTTTCAAGGTAAAGCGAGACCTAGAACAGGTAAACCCCACATTTTACCAATTTTCGTGTGCTATAGTGCACAGATTTTTCGGTGATCTAGAATTCCGACCTCATTTTTGCCAAAATTTTACTTGGACATCCGTTAAAACCTTATCTATGGCGCCCGTTGTCCCTCACGGCCAAAATGGTCCATTTTCAAGATCAAATGAGCCTTAGAGAAGGTAAACCCCTCATTGTACCAATTTTCGTTCGCTATAGTCCAAGGATTTTTTGGTGATCAGGAATTCCTACCTTATTTTTTAAAAAATTTTACCTGGACATCCGTTAAGACCTTACCTATGGGGACAGTTGGCCCTCACGGCCAAAACGATCCATTTTTAAAGTCAAACGAGCCATAGAGCAGGTATACCCCCCAGTTTGCCAATTTTCGTGAGATATAGTCTACGGATTTTTTGGTGATCCAGAATTTTGACCTCATTTTTGCCAAAATTTTACCTGGACGTTCGTTAAGACCTTATCTATGAAGCCAGTTGGCCATTATGGCCAAAATAGCCCATTTTCAAGATCAAACGAGCCCTAGAGCAGATAAACCCCCAATTTTACCAATTTTCGTGTCCTATATTCCACAGATTTTTTGGTGATCTGGAAGTCTGAACTCTTTTTTGCCAAAATTATACTTGGACGTTTGTTAAGACCTTATCTATTGAGTCAATTAGCCCTCATGGCCAAAATGGACAACTTTCAAGGTAAAATGAGCCCAAGAGCAGGTAAACCCCCATTTTGCCGATTTTCGTGTCCTATAGGTCACCATCATTTTTGATGATCCAGAATTTCGATCTCATTTTTGCCAAAATTTTACCTGGACATCCGTTAAGACCATACCTATGGAGCCAGTTGGCCCTCACGGCCAGAATGCCCCATTTTCAAGGTCAAACGACCCCTAGAACAGGTAAACCCACATTTTACCAATTTTTGTGTGCTATAGTCCACAGATTTTTTGGTGATCCAGAATTCGGACTTCATTTTTTGCCAAAATTTTACGTGGACGTCCGTTAAGACCTTATCTATGGAGCCAGTTGGCCCTCACGGCCAAAATGGCCCATTTTCAAGGTCAAACGAGCCCTAGAGAAGGTAAAACCCCATTTTACCAATTTTTGTGTGCTATAGTCCACAGATTTTTTGGTGATCCAGAATTCCGACCTCATTTTTGCCAGAATTGTACTTGGACGTCCGTTAAGACCTTATCTATTGAGACAGTTGGCCCTCATGGCCAAATTGGACCATTTTTAAGGTCAATGAGCCATAGAGCAGGTAAACCCCTATTTTGCTGATTTTCGTGTCCTATAGGTCACCATCTTTTTCGGTGATCCAGAATTCCGACCTCATTTTTGCCTAAATTTTACATGGACGTCCGTTAAGACCATACCTACGGTGACAGTTGACCCTCACGGCCAGAATGGCCTATTTTCAATGTCAAACGAGACCTAGAGCAGTTAAATCCCCGATTTAACGATTTTCGTATGCTATCATCCACAGATTTTTCGGTGATCCAGAATTCTGACCTCATTTTTTCCAAGAATTTTCCTGGACGTCCGTTAAGACCTTATCTATGGATCCAGTTGGCCTTCACATCTAAAATGGCCCATTTTCAAGGTCAAATGAGCCCTAGAGAAGATAAACCCCCCATTTTACCAATTTTTGTGTGCTATAGTCCACGGATTTTTTGGGGATTCGGAATTCCGACCTCATTTTTGCCAGAATTTTACCTGGACGTCCGTTAAGACCTTATCTATGGAGACAGTTGGCCCTCATGGCCAAAATGGACCATTTTCAAGGTCAAATGAGCCATAGAGCAGGTATACCCCCATTTTGTCGATTTTCGCGTGATATAGGTCATCATCTTTTTTGGTGACAAAGAATTGTTGCCTCATTTTTACCATAATATTACCTGGACGTCCGTTAAGACCTTACCTATCGAGGTAGTTGGCCCTCACGGCTACAATGACCCATTTTCAAGGTCAAACAAGCCCTAGAGAAGGTAAACCCCCCCCNCCCCCCCCCCCATTTTATCGATTTTCGTGTGCTACAGGTCACCATCTTTTTTGGTGATCCAGAATTCCGACATCATTTTTTCCAAAACTTTACCTGGACATCCGTTAAGATCATACCTATGGAGCCAGTTGGCCCTCACGGCAAGAATGACCCATTTTCAAGGTCAAACGAGCCCTACAGATGGTAAACCCCCAATTTTACCAATTTTCGTGTGCTATAGTCAACAGATTTTTTGGTGATCCGGAATTTCGACCTCATTTTTGCAAAAATTAGACCTAGACGTTCGTTAAGACCTTATCTATGTAGCCAGTTGGCCCTCATGGCAAAAATGAACCATTTTCAAGGCCAAATGAGACTTAGAGCAGGTTAACCCCCCATTTTTATCGATTTTCGTGTTTTTTAGTCCACGAATTTTTTGGTGATTCGGAATTCCGACGTCATTTTTTCTAAAATTATACCTGGAATCCGTTAAGACCTTATCTATAGAGCCAGTTGGCCCTCAAGGCCAAAATGGCCCATTTTCAAGGTAAAACGAGACCTAGAAGAGGTAAACCCCCCATTTTACCGATTTTCGTGTGCTATAGTGCACAAACTTTTTGGTGATCCAGAATTCCGACCTCATTTTTGCCAAAATATTACCTGTACATCCGTTCAGACCTTATCTATGGGGCCAGTTGTCCGTCACGACCAAAATGGCCCATATTAAAGTCAAACGAGCCTTAGAGAAGGTAAACCCCTTATTTTACCGATTTTCGTTTGCTATAGTCCAAGGATTTTTTGGTGATCCAGAAATCCTACCTTATTTTTTCAAAAATTTTACCTCGATGTCCATTAAGACCTTACCTATTGGGGCAGTTGGCCCTCACGGCCAAAACGATCCAGTTTCAAGGTCAAACGAGCCAAAGAGCAGGTATACCCCCATTTTGCAAATTTTTGCGTGCTATAGGTCACCATCTTTTTTGGTGATAAAGAATTTCGACCTCATTTTTACCTGGACGTCCGTTAAGACCTTACCTATCAAGCCAGGTGGCCCTCATCGCTAGAATGGCCCATTTTCAAGGTTAAACGAGCCCTAGAGAAGGCAAAACCCCCATTTTACCGATTTTCGTGTGCTATATTCCAAGGATTCTTTGGTGATCCGGAATTTCGACCTCATTTTTGCCAAAATTATACCTGGACGTTTGTTAAGACCTTATCTATTGAGACAATTAACCCTCATGGTAAAAATGGAACACTTTCAAGGTCAAATGAGCCCAAGAGAAGGTAAACCCCCATTTTGCCGATTTTCGTGTCCTATAGGTCACCATCTTTTTCGGTGATCCAAAATTCCGACCTTATTTTTTCCAAAACTTTACCTGGACATCCGTTAAAACCATACCTATGGAGCAAGTTGGCCCTCACCGGCAGAATGCCCCATTTTCAAGGTCAAACGACCCCTTGAACAGGCAAACCCCCATTTTGCCACTTTTTGTGTGCTATTAGTTCACAGATTTTTTGGTGATCCAGAATTCCGACTTCATTTTTGCCAAATATTTATGTGGACGTCCGTTAAGACCTAATATATGGAGCCAGTTGGCCCTCACGGCCAAAATGGCCCATTTTCAAGGTCAAACGAGCACTTTATTAGGTAAACTCCCCATTTTATCGATTTTTGTATGCTGTCCACAGATTTTTTGGGGATCCAAAATTCCGATCTCATTTTTTCCAAATTTTACCTGGACGTCGGTTAAGACCTTAACTATGGGGCCATTTGCCCTCACGACCAAATTGGCCCATTTTAAAGGCCAAATGAGCCCTAGAGCAGGTAAACCCCCAATTTTTACCATATTTTCATGTTCTATAGTCCACGGATTTTTTGGTGATACGAAATTCCGACCTCATTTTTGCTAAAATTACACCTGGACATCTGTTAAGACCTTATCTATAGATCCAGTTGGCCCTCAAGGCCAAAATGGCCCATTTTCAAGGTAAATCGAGACTTAGAACAGGTAAACCCCCATTTTACCAATTTTTGTGAGCTATAGTCCGCAGATTTTTTGGTGATCCAGAATTTCGACTTCATTTTTGCCAAATATTTACGTGGACGTCCTTTAAGACCTTATCTATGGAGCCAGTTGGCCCATATGGCCAAAATGGCCTACTTTCAAGGTCAAACGAGCACTTTATTAGGTAAACCCTCCATTTTATCGATTTTCGTGTGTTGTCCACAGATTTTTTGGTGATCCAAAATTCCGATATCATTTTTGCCAAATTTTACCTAGACGTCCGTTAAAACCTTAAATATGGGGCCAGTTTGCACTCACGGTCAAAATGGCCCATTTTCAAGGCCAAGTGAGCCGTAGAGCTGGTAAACTCCCCATTTTTACCGATTTTTGTGTTCTTTAGTCCACGGATTTTTTGGTGATACGGAATTTCGACCTCATTTTTTCTAAAATTATACCTGGACGTCCGTTAAGACCTTATCTATAGAGCCAGTTGACTCTCAAGGCCAAAATGGCCCATTTTCAAGGTAAAATGAGACCTAGAAGAGGAAAACCCCCCATTTTACCAATTTTTGTGTGCTATAGTGCACAGATTTTTTGGTGATTCAAAATTTCGACCTCTTTTTTGCCAAAATTTTACATGTACATCCGTTAAGACCTTATCTATGGAGCCAGTTGTCCCTCACGACCAAAATGGCGCATTTTCAAGGTTAAACGAGCCTTAAAAAAGGTAAACCCCTCATTTTACCAATTTTCGTTTGCTATAGTCCAAGGATTTTTTGGTGATCCAGAATTCCTACCTTATTTTTTCACAAATTTTACCTCGACGTCCGTCAAGACCTTACCTATAGGGACAGTTGGCCCTCACGGCCATAACGATCTAGTTTCAAGGTCAAACGAGCCATAGAGCATGTATACCCCCATTTTCCCAATTTTCGCGTTCTAAGGTCACCATCTTTTTTGGTGATAAAGAATTTCGACCTCATTTTTACCTGGACGTCCGTTAAGACCTTACCTATCGATCCAGTTGGCCCTCATCGCTAGAATGGCCCATTTTCAAGGTTAAAGGAGCCCTAGAGAAGGTAAACCCCCCATTTTACCGATTTTCGTGTGCTATAGTCCACAGATTTTCTGGTGATCCAGAATTTCGACCTCATTTTTTCCAAAATTATACCCGGACGTTTGTTAAGACCTTATCTATTGAGACAATTAGCCCTCATGGCCAAAATGGAACACTTTCAAGGTCAAATGAGCCCATGAGCAGGTAAACCCCCATTTTGCCGATTTTCGTGTCCTATAGGTCACCATCTTTTTCGGTGATCCAGAATTCCGACCTCATTTTTGCCAAAAGTTTACCTGGACATTCGTTAAGACCATACCTATGGAGCTAGTTGGCCCTCACGGCTAGAATGCCCCATTGTCAAGGTCAAACGATACCTAGAACAGGTAAACTCCCATTTTACCAATTTTTGTGTGCTATAGTCCAAAGATTTTTTGCTGATCCAGAATTCCGACTTCATTTTTGCCAAATATTTACGTGGACGTCCGTTAAGGCCTTATCTATGGAGCCAGTTGGCCCTCATGGCTAAAATGGCCCATTTTCAACGTCAAACGAGCACTTTATTAGGTAAACCCCCCATTTTATCGATTTTCGTGTGCTATCCACAGATTTTTTGGTGATCCAAAATTCCGATCTCATTTTCGCCAAAATTTTACCTGGACATCCGTTAAGACCTTATCTGTGGAGCCAGTTGTCCCTCACGACCAAAATGGCCCATTTTCAAGGTCAAATGAGCCTTAGAAAAGGTACACCCCTCATTTTACCGATTTTCGTTTGCTATAGTCCAAGGATTTTTTGGTGATCCAAAATTCCTACCTTATTTTTTCAAAAATTTTACCTGGACGTCCGTTAAGACCTTACCTATGGGGACAGTTGGCCCTCACGGCCAAAATGATCCAGTTACATGGTCAAACGAGCCATAGAGCAGGTATACCCCCATTTTACCGATTTTTGCATGCTATAGGTCACCATCTTTTTTGGGGATAAAGAATTTCGACCTCATTTTTACTAAAATTTTGCCTGGACGTCCGTTAAGACCTTACCTATCGAGCAAGTTTGCCCTCATGGCTAGAATGGCCCATTTTCAAGGTTAAACGAGCCCTAGAGAAGGTAAACCCCCCATTTTACTGATTTTCGTGTGCTATAGTCCACGGATTTTTTGGTGATCCAGAATTCCGATTGCATTTTTTGCCAAAATATTACCTAAACGTCCGTTAATACCATACCCATGGTGACAGTTGACCCTCACGGCCAGAATGGCCCATTTTCAAGGTCAAACAAGACCTAGAGCAGGTAAATCCCCGATTTAACGATTTTCGTATGCTATAGTACACAGATTTTTCGGTGATCCAGAATTCCGACATCATTTTTGCCAAAATTTTACCTAGACGTTCGTTAAGACCTTATCTATGGAGACAGTT
>NW_026020898.1:0-1234 GCF_019186545.1 Solanum stenotomum
GATTGTCATGATTAGAAGTGGTAGATGTGAAGACTATGAATCTTCTTTTGCAAAAATATATTTGGAAAATGAAATCATCCATCAAATTACTGCACATTCTCAGCTCAATCTAATGAAATTGTTGACAGGAAAAAACCGAACTTTGAAGGAAATGTTGAATGTCCTATTTATAAGTTCAGGTTTACCACAAAATTTGTGGGTGGTGCTATCATTATAGCAAAAGAGAACAACAACAAAAAAAAAAAATTGTTTGTTCAGAAAGAGAGAAACAAAAAGTTTTGTTTGTTAGTAAAGGGAGTAACAAATAAAAAAAAAACTTTTGTTTGTTAAGAAAGGGAGCAACAGAAAGTTGTGTTTGTTCAGGCTTTGTTGTATCCTGATAGAGAATTGTTTGTCATCCCTTAAAGTTTATACAAGCAATAACTATTGAAAGATAGTGATCAAACAATTTACAATACAGTCTATTTCATATGAGAAATGGAAATGAGGAAACTATTCCCAAACGGGTCAAAATAGGACCTAAGACTTTGGATTATGTTCATTGGATATGCTACAAATAGTAAAGCATGTCGATTTATGGTTCATAAGTCCGAACAGTATGATAGTCAAGTGAAGGGTCTAAACAACCTTGGAAAGAACCAAAGGAGAATGTACTTAATAAAGAGATTCGGAGGCGTAGTAAATGTCAATGGACAAATTACTTCTTACGAGTTTGATTTTGTAACATTTCTTCTTGAAAATGAGTCTCATATATTCTAAAAGTTATGTCATTTGTGGACTGATTCTCTTTGAGAAAAGGCTGTCAATAGTAAGATAAATTCAATCTTGAGCAACCATACTTGGGAGTTGGTTGATCTTCCTCCAGGAAATAATAAACTTTTGGATTCAAAGTGGATCTACAAAAGGAAAAGAAAGTTGATGAAACTATTGACAAATACAAAGACAGACTAGTTGTCATAGGCTTTAGGCAATAAGAAAGCCTTGTTTGACAGATAATAGCACTAACTAGGATTGCATCAATTCAGATGTTAATTGCGCTAGTTGCGAAATATGGCCTTCAAATTCATCAAAATGAATGTGAAAACATTTTTATTTTAAATGAAAAATTGGAGGAAGAAATTTACATGGAACAACCCAAGGGCTTTGTGGTTCTGGTAAAGAAAAGAAAGTTTGTAAACTTGTTAAGTCACTCTGTGGACTAAAAATAAGCGCCCAAATAATGACATGCGAAGTT